>NW_010179387.1:13033-48030 GCF_000695765.1 Mesitornis unicolor
AGTAGTTCATTTAGTCATCAGGTGTTCAATTTAGCCTCTTTTCTTACTGAACTTCAATAGGATTACCTGTGTACTACTTGAAGAGAGACAGAAGTGATAATTAAAACTTCTTTTGTGCTGTTTCAGTTAGGAAAAAAGGAAAAAAAGGGGGGAATAAAAAGTCCTGTACAAAAATTGTTTCTCAGTTTTTGGCCAGAATCTCTAAAGAGAATTAAAAAAGACAAACCCTTCAGAACTAAACAGTATTTTGCAGAAGAGAAAAATCTCTTAAAAAAGTAGGGACATTCCAGTATTATCTCTCTGTGTGTAAGAAACACTTAGTTGAACAAAATGCAATTTAAAGTATGAAATTGAATCTTGCAGGTGCCACAAGTTGTCTCAAAGGAATTTGTTTTCTATTCCCTGTATGATGAGATAAAAATAAAATTCATTGACCTGACTAGAAAAACGAGACATGAATAAGAAAAAAAAAGAATCTGTTTTGAAATACTGGACAGAGGGAGTTTTCAGACAAATTAGTGTCCAATCAAACCTAGAAAAGGTCAAAGCCAATTAGTTCTTAGCTGTAATTGTTGCCTACAGAGTTAAAATGTTTTTACACAGGTATGCATTCTCTTGATTATGTATAATTTTTTTAATGATTATTTTGACATTTGCTTTATATTGCACTGTGAAAGGAAGGAAAACAAACAAACCCAAACCTTTCATTGAAAATATTTTGCTTGGCTCTGCTTGCAAAACATCAGATCAAACTAGGTGTTGATTAAGATAAGAACAGTGAGTACCCTGCATGCAACTGATGTTCGTATCATTTGAATTCTGAGCTAAATCCACATCAGATAAACATTCTGACTGCATTGGAGACCCAGCTGTTTTCACACAGTTGTGATTGAAATGAAGATGGGTTCCAACATGTAAGCATCTATAGTATTAAGTTAAACATAGGTCTTCTATCAGAGTTTTCTGAGAGTTTCCATGTCACCTTGACTTTGCTAGTTTTTCTCTTCCCCCAGTGTGCTTCCTTTTGTTTTCTTCATTGAGTCCGTATGTGGGGTTTTTTTTATTTTTTTTTTGCACTTCTTATATTAATTAATGAGTGGGATGGCTTATGCTCTAGACAGAGTAATGAGTACTTCTACAAAGAAAAAATAATCTTTGAAATTATGGAAGTGAGAGCCACTTTTCAGTTAATACCTCACTGCCATCTGCTGCACACGTTGAGAAACTGCACTGTGGGAAATTGCATTTTGGTAGTGTAAGACGACTCTTCCCACTGAGTTTGCCATAAAGTCGAGGAAAAATCCACTGAACTCTCAATAGGCTCTCACATGTAAATTCCATTCTTTGTGGAGGAATCAGTATTTCTTAAAGAGATGATAATGTCAGATGATACTCAATATTATCCAGAAGGAAAGAACATCAGATTTTAGTTTTGCCTAGATAGTTTTTATTCAGGCTGAATAAAGCTTTGTAGTGCTTGAGTTTGCAAGCTTACTGGTCTTCTTTTGTACTTTTTGGTGCAATACTAATAGCTAATTGTATCAACTATATCTATCCCTGGCCTACTGGGAAATAAAGTTGTAACAGTAATATGACTAAGAAAATGAGTTCCTTTATGTAAAATACACAGTTTGATGTTTTACACACATTCTTGTCTATTTGATGTCAGCTTTCCTGATGAAAATCAGGGAAATTTCTGTCTTCACTAGACCTTGTAGTTTCTGCACAGATCAATATGAAAGCGCTGGTAGTGCAGAGCTGACCTGTGTAGTGTCTTACTCCTACTCTTATCTCTTCCTGACAGCCAGAATCCTTATATTTTATTTTCAACTTATTCATGTTCATTTCACAGCTATGGGTGAATTAGTATATCGCATCCAACACTTAGCATTGCATATACTTGTTGTTTGATTAATAAAACCAGACATCAGCTACTGAGATGAAAGCTAATTTAAAAGAATCAAAGAATAATTCCTCAACTAAATTTCCCAAGTTTCTGTATCTTAATCCCACTAGCTTTTTTTGTTTTGATGCATCCACTAAGAAATTAAAGGTTTTACTATTTAGGACAAGAATAAGCAAAGCCTAGACCACACAAGGTCTAGGATAGAACTGCAGCCATAGGGGAATGATGTCTATGTATACAACATTTAGCTCCTAAAAGGACAAATGAAAGGGAAAAATATATCAAAGCTGTATTTAGCAAGGTCTTCTATTATTCCAGGACACCAATGTGCCTTTGCTGCAGGCAGTGTAATTCTGCATCCAAGGAAGGGAAGCAGGCAGAATTCTGAAAGTCTGTGAGGGAATTACACTATGAAGTAATGCTGCAGATGGTTGATGCTTTTTTTTCCCCCTTTTATTAAGTGTTTTAAATTTAAATCCTTGCTGCCCTCATGTGGATGTATGCTGTCCTTTCTCCGTGTGCTGAAACTTGCAATGGACAGATTTGGTTAGATGAGCGGTACATACAGCAGCATTTATACAGCAGATGAGGACAATTCAGGTACTGAACTCATGCTGTCTGGCTGAGCCAGGGATCTTGAGCTATGTGACTGTGAATACATCTGCTGCATTTTAGTTCCTGAGAGCCAGGAGACCTCTGGGTGTTAGAAATCTGCTGCCCAAACTCTCTCTGAAGAACTCTGCCTGTGCATTTGACAGAAGGTGATGAAGGCTCCTTCTGAACCAGATAATGTGCATTCCTGAATTGACCAGGTAGGTCCATCCAGAAGGAATGTGCAGTATTTCCAAACACCTTTCAGCTCAGGATATTAGACAAACCAGAGAACTGAGCACAAGACTCATATATAGATACCAGCATGCAGCAGTTGTAGGAGCAACACTGATAAAATTGTACAAAAACAACAAAAAAGGGAGAAAAATAGTCCAGCAAGAGCCAAGTTCAATAATTATTTTCATAGCTGTTACTCTCTGGTGTATGGACAACTGCTGTGTATATTAGTATAAATCATGTTTTTTCAGGAATTCTTGTAGGAATTGAATTATTACCTCTGTGTTATCATGCCACTACCTATGTTATCATACCATTAGATACGTTGTTAACTAACAATGTTTCATTGCGTAGTGTGTTAGTTGCCCACCTACCTAACAGAACCAAGTGGTCCAAACATAAGGTTAATGAATAACACTGTAAAGGTACCAACCGTTGGAATAAGGTACTTGGAAAATTAGTTACTCATTGGTAATTTATAAAGCAGATAGCAAAACTGAATTTTATAACATCGCAATAAAGGCTTGGCATGAATGGTTTTGTGTATCTTGCATCTGTAAAATAACCTGTGCAGAAGTATGAGGTACAGAATGACAGATAAGTTTTTAAAGCTTTTATTTGCTAGATAATCAAACACCAAATCCAGCTAAGTTTCAGATCTTAGGCCCTATACATTTCAGTGTATGCACACAACTTTTCAGAGTATTAAACAAATTCTGTAAATTATGTTCAGAGCTGACTGATAATAAAAATTGAGGAGCCCATTTTTAGACAATCAGAGATAAAAAATACTTTTCAAGGAAAAGTTAGTTAGCTAGTATGGAAGGGAAAATGCAATCAAAATACAAATAGGAATAGAGTAACCTGAACAGTGCTAAGATACCTTGCTCTTTGCATGAATTATTTGTATTTGCACGCATTGTTGTTAACACCAGAGGCTTTCAAAAATAAATTCTCTGCAGTCGTAAAATAAAGATTGAAGATGAGAGCTGATGGGGATCGCCTTCTTCATTGGCTGTCTTCACCCCACTGCCTTCCAATTGGGGTACCAGGAGAGTTTGACTCCTGAGTCCTCTTTGAGGATCTGCTTTCCTTATCGTAAACATCATTTTCTTCAAAAGGCATCTGTAGCAAGATATTCAGGAGTTACTTCTGTTCACTCTGCTTCTGCTGACAAAATAAGCAGTGTAATTGAAATCTGAATTTAATAACGGTTCTCATGCATGGGGGCTTCAGCAGCATACTTTGTTTGAACTTTCTAGTCTTTATAGTCACGTTTTTCTTGCTAATCTTTAATCTCTGTAGCATTCTAGTAACAATATAGGAACCAGTGGTTAGCCGAGAAATACCTTTTATATTCAGTTTTCTGGTTAAAAAAACAGCTGGAATTTGGAACTCTTAGCATTGCCAGCCATCTGGATTTCTCTGTGTGGTTTAGTATTGTCTTGAAGATAAAGAAACTTATTCCAGAACAGGGCACTTGGAAATACAGTGAGTAGCCAAAGAGCTCACTTACAGGAGAACAAATTATCAGGCATCCGCGGCTAAGTGGTCCTTCCTCTACATGGGTTGCTGCTCCTTGGCACGCATAAAAGAAGGTCATTCGCCTTTGGTATGCCATGGAACAAAAGCAGGTACAGGGATGACTGCTGCAGAGCAGCAGAAGCACCATAAATTTATTGCACAATTATATGTCAAATCACTAAAATCTAGTCCAATTCATTTCTGTTTTAAGGATCTTGTATGGGGAGTGTGTTGGCCCTTCGATGCCATGCTTGTGTTACAGGAGCTGCTTTGTAAGAGATACCATGTGAGATGTGTGTCATTTTATCTGTATCTCAGAGTTTTCAGAGGAAAAAATAGTAGGATCTTTCACTTAACTTACAGTAAGCATTTACTCTAGTTCTCTGGAGGAGGTTGTAGAGAAAACTAGATGAGGCGCTGACTGGAGTTTATTTTACTGATTGGTCTGAGGTGAAAAACCTCAGAATGTAACATCACTGAGCAAACAGGATAGCAAAACCACAATAGAGCTCTAGTTGATTCTGATGGTCTTCTGAGAACCAGTGGACTAGCAACACCAATCACTCGTTTCAATTGTTTCCCCTCATCTACTCCTTCCTTAATAAATATTTTGAAGATTTGGGTTAAAAAAAATTAGCATATTTGAAGTGTAAGTTAGAGTACAGTGTTGAACTAGACATTAATCCCTGTTCTGATGCTTTACAATATACCAACAAGTAGAATCACATAATAAAATTTTGATATGGAAATTTATATAATTCAAACCATCTTGTAATGCCACTTTGTGTAAAGTATTCCTTCCCTCTGACCTCATTAGGTGTGCCTAGCCATTAGATACAGTGTTACTAAAGAGTTTTAACTTAAAAGCTGCTTTGATTAATGATTGGTTGGACTGAGGTTTTACTGTGTAGGATTAACTAGATTTAAAAATGGCAAAATGCCATAGTAGCATTAATGCCAGACATTAATGAGAAGCAGAGGTAAACTCCAAGGACCCTTATAAGGACTAAACTCATGTGCTGATTACTTTAATGTCCTATCCTATTTTATATATAAGTGTTCCGGTAATCCCTAGAGAATGGTAGCCAAGACAGCATATTACAAATTTAAGCTAAAGCGTATAACCCTATATTTTTAATGAATCATAAATTTTGATAATTTAAAAATCAGATCTATTCAGTGTTATTCTCAAACAGAGAAAATTGCTTCATACTGGCTTGGGCTTTTTTAATATAAGAAACAATATTGAAGTAAAAGCCAGACTGGCAAACATTTCTCCCAATTAATTATGTACTGACAATGTAGAAGAAAAACGCATTTTCACATTTTTATGCTGTCTGCTACTTGAATTTCCTCTTACCATCTTCTTAAGTTCATTTAGTTCTCTTGAAAGTTTAGAAAAGTGGCACATTTAGAGATTATTAACCTTATTTTTCTACCATTGATCACATATTTCAGTATATGATGCTGCCAAGAAAACCCAGACCATTCTCACTCTAGACAGCATTCAGTCTTCTCGTTCTCTGCTAGACTTGATAGGATTTAAGCATACAGTTAAAAAGTAATGCATTGCTGAATGAGGGCCTTTGTATCTAGCATTTTTTCAGTTCATGGTACCTTTGCTGAGATAATAAAAAGGCACTGATGTATTATTAGAGCTGAACAGGAAAAAACTTTCCCATCCCAGAAGCCTGAAATCTTTTTTTCCCTGCATCAATCTTTATTTCCTGGTTTTGGTTATTTTTCAGGGAACTTCCAATAGTAAGAAATGTCTAATGAATTTTTTTATTTCTGCACAGTAATATGCTGTGAGAATTAGGCACAGTGTACTAATAAGCAATAACAACAACTCTTCACAGAGGCATCACTCTTTCTGCCAAAGCCTGTAGGACGACATCCAACCAAATACTTGGGCTGTAATGCCTAATTTCTCATTGAGATCACAGATATATTGGACTTGACTTAAATAGGATTACTCACTCAAGCAAATTTACTCAGGGGTCTAAGGCATGTATCCAGCTTTCAGTGAGTTAGGAGTTTACGTATTGTTTGGCTCTGGGCCCCGGGCACTTGCATAATGTGACTTGCATGAGTTACCCTGCCCTCAGCATGGTTACTCAGAGCAGCACAACTCTGCCTGTGGACAAGTGATGACAGCCCGGGATGCTGCTTCCTCTTGTATCACATTGAAAACCTCTGTTTTTGCTGATGATCAAAGCTTGTGAGCCAGCATTACCTTTGCAGTCCCCATTGATAAATTCTGTGTTGCTGAGTTTTTTTACTACAGTCTAATGTAATTTCTGTGTTCTTTACTTAGCTGACTGATACTTGTTTTTCATTTTTTTAGGGAGAAGGCCAACAAAAACAAAGGACAAGAAAAAGAAGAAAAAGAATTTGATGGAAAGGGCTCAGAAGCAGCACAGCATCTTTTTAGCAACAGATAAAACAAGCCAGTAAAGACCTGATTTTCATTAACGTATTTTTTGCGAAGTTCAGAAAAGCTGCTATATGCTCCTGCCCATGGATGCACTACGATTCAGCTGCTTTGACAGTATTGGTGGCAAATAACTTGTGAAAAGAAAAAGCCCACAAGCTTGGTTTTTTTATTTATATATTTTTTATTTTATTTTTTTTCCTCTCATTTTTGAACTGAAGACTTCGAGGTCAGGAGTGCACTGAGTTGAATCAGTGGAAGTGGTGCTGAAATGCATCAAAGATTTTTGTCCTGAGTGCCTGGTCAATTTATTGACATGGAAGGGAAGCAAGAAAGAAACCTATGTATCACCATTAGGCGGACTTGTGTATATTTAAATAAAAAAACAAAAAGGAAGTCTTGGAGTTGTAGGTACTATTGCATTTATGGCCTTTGTTTCCTATATTTGTACATTTCAAGAGTAAATGGATATGACTTACCTACTTAGCATTAATGTACATTGTTCTCAGCACCTGCTACATCAAAACAGTTGTATAATAGAACTGCTTTAAGACAATGTACTGCAGGAATTACTGCTTAGACTTACAGAAGCACAACTCACTCCATGTGTACATATTACTCTGTCTACATATACATGAACATATTTACTGTACATCTATGCGTTTTTATGTATAATACTTTATACATGTTTAAGGTTATGTCCTGTTGGTTCTAGTAATATACTTTAAAATAATCCAGTAAATGTTTACTTTTTACTATGTTTTAAGTATCTTCTCATATTTCTCAATAGTTACAAGCTGGATTTTTATTTTTTTTTCTGATTTGTAAAGCACATTCAAATGGCTAAACCTTGTACTGACCCTCGCAAAGGAGTGTCAGCTCTGACGTATACGTGCCAGACTAGTAAACCACAAAGCTTTTCTGCTATTCTGTACTCCTATCTCAGCCCTGGTGTGTTTTTTCTCAGAAAAAGAAGTGTAACTTTTTTTAAGATGAGGCACTACAATGATAGATGTTTTGAGTGTCAGGAGAGAAATAATATGGAAAGTTCTTGGTATCTAAGATTGTATGTGTAGGTTTTTTTTAAAAATAATGCCCCATGTTTTATTTCTGTTAGTCCTGATCCAATCAGATAACTTCAGATACCTGAATAGGGGAGAAACGAAAGAGCTGTGTGAATTAGTCATTCGAAAGTATAGCAAACACCAATGTCTCAGCATTGCCAATTATTTGTAGTAGTTTAGCAAATTTAATCTACATCTGGTGTTTGTTGTTTGGTTTTGGTTTATTTTTGTGGGGAGAGTGGAGAGAATTTTCTGTGTAGGAAGTTAAAATGGCTCAGGATGTGTAATTTCATAATCTAGCCTTATGGCTTGCATTCAAGGAGATTTTTTAATATCTGCTGGGAAAATCCTGCGCTAAAATGGCTCTCATTTATGTTGTTACTTAGAGAAATTATTCCAGTTGTAGTACTAAAACCTGCATATGACCTACAGAAAGCAAGGAAAAGGTAAAACAGACTCCAGACCTTTATGAAACTCTTTTTGATATATAGTTTAGAAAAATCCCACAAATCTCAGTTTTAGTTTTATGGGTTATATGCTTTACAAATAAACTACGGAAATGAAGCATCTATAAGCACAAATATATCCATATTTAGCTATAACAAGTGTTGCTACAAAGTGTGCAGTAGTTAGGCACATATGAATGTTCCATAAAACTGCTTGTGGACTTCCACTTAACCATGAGGTTTTCATCATCTTTCATTTAGAATATGTTAATATTTGCCTAGAACATAATCATGTTAAGGACAGTAAAATTGTTCTTATCCTGGGCTGCTATTTTGGACATTAAATGCTCACTTCCAAAAAAAAAAAAAAACGGACAATACAAACTGTAGCTGCCTGTTTGCTTACCAGTTATCAAATCTGGCTGTAAGTGCAGTGAATGTCCTCATACAATCCTTTTAGTAGTGGTTACGAATCTTGTATTAGGCATGTCATGGAAAGAATGCTACAAAATACAATAAAATTATGTCACAAGCTTCTGAGTAAAATTTTTTTGGTCTTTCTTAATTAAAAGAGTGTATTCATTTGGAATAGCATATGCATAGGAAAATTGAAGAAGGTGTGTGGGTGCAGATTTTCTCCCGCTGGAGTGGAAAATTTCAAGGTTTTCCAAACAGCCATTTTGTTGATACAACATGTTTGAGAAGCCACTGCACATTAAATACACATTGATTTCTCCTGTCCCAGTCACCTTCATACTCAGAGTTTCCTTGAGAGTGTAGATAAAAGGAAGGCATACCTAAGCAGCAAGTGCCCTTGTGTGTAGATTCTTCTTTATGCTACACTTCTGGTTTTATCCCGCCTTTGCATTGTGGATCCTATCAATGTATTCATAGCACTGGGCTTTTTGTAGGATCGCACTTCTCCTGAGGTCAGAAAGGACCATTCCTTGGGCATTAGGAAAAGGTTCTTCACTGAGAGGGTGGTGGATCACTGGAACAGGCTCCCCGGGGAAGTGGTCACAGCACCAAGCCTGTCAGAGTTCAAGGAGCATCTGGATGATGCTCTTAGTCATATGGTTTAGTTTTAGGTAGTCCTGCAAGGAGCAGGAAGTTGGACTCGATGATCCTTATAGGCATCTTCCAACATGAGAGATTCTGTGACTCTATGACCTTGAGAGATCACCTAGTCCCAGCCTCTGCTTAAAACAAGGGCTAACCTTGAAGTTGTATCAAATCAGGAGGATTTCACATCCTCTGTAGTCTGTGTTGCTGTGTTTAACCACCTTCACAGTGATTTTTTTTTTGTTGTTGTTTTTGCAATTTGTGTGCCTTGCCTCTCGTCCTGCACTTCTGAGAAAAGTTGAGCACAGTCTTGTCTGTAAGTCCTGATCAGGTAGCTGAAGGCTGCTGCTAGATTTCTCTTTAGCCTTCTCTTCTCCAGGTGAAAAACCCTCTGTCTTTGGCCTCTCTCTGGATATCTTGTTCTCCAACCCTCTAACTATTTTAGTGACCCTCCAGTGGACTTACTCCATTCCTCTGTGATACTGAGTACATCAAACTAGGCACAATACCCCAGTGGTGGCCTCCTGAGTGCTGAGTAGAGGATGTCCAACATCTCCTGGACTACACCCTTTTGGGATTCCAGAGACAATCCTCACAATGATGGCTTTCATACTTTTGCTAGGATGCTTGGAGAACTGGGAACAGCTCTGAGGAAGGACTGGTTTACACTACTGCTACAGGATCTTCAAATAGTCACTGTTTCTGGTAAAGGGAAGAAGATGAAGTGTCCAGGGAAGGGTAACAAAGCTGGTGAAAGGTTTCAAGCACAAGTCTTACAAGGAGTGGCTGAGGGACCTGGAGTTGTTTAGTCTGGAGAAAAGGAGGGTGAAGGGAGACCTTATCACTCTCTACAACTACTTGAAAGGAGGTTGTAGCAAGGTGGGGATCAGTCTCCTCTCCCTAGCGATAGGACAAGGGGAAATGACCTGAAGTTGTGCCAGGGGAGGTTTAGGCTGGATGTTAAGGGGAATTTCTTTACTGAAAGAGTTGCCAAGCACTAGAATAGGCTGCCCAGGGAGGTGGTTGAGTCACCATCCCTGGAGGTGTTTAAAAGATGAGTAGATGTGCTTAGGGACATGGTTTAGTGATGCTTTTTGTAGGGCTTGTTCAGTGGTTGGAGTCAATGATCTTAAAGGTATTTTCCACCCAAAAGCATTCTATGATTCTAAGTTTTCAAATCTGGACATCATGAAAACAGTCTGTGCCCACTCTGCTTCTTATTTCCTTTCCTTGTAAAGGTCTTACTTCTTTTCTGGTAAACAACCAACCGGGTTACAGATGGCACCTATTTCCCCTTTCAGGGCTATCATTACTTTTTTAATCTGTTTCTGTCAAACAGTGGAAGGATTCAGAGCAGTGGAGCTTCTGTGCTCACAAGGCTTTTGTGTACCTTGCTTTATGATTGGCTATTGAAATTTTTTTAAAACTAGAAAAGGTTCAAGTTAGTCAGATAAACAACTTTCTGTGCTGTAATTATAGATTAAAAAACCCCAAACCAACCAGTTATATTGCTGTGTTGTGCAAGAAGTTGTTTTTAGAAAGCATCCATTCCTTTATATCTTATTCACCTGTCCCAGAAGAGACAATTGAATAGCCTCACTCTGCATTTAGGATCTCTATCCTCAGTACGCCTTACCTTATCCTGAACTCCTACTGTCTGTCTCTTTAAAAACAAAACAAAACAAAACAAA
Organism: Mesitornis unicolor; assembly: GCF_000695765.1. NCBI lineage: Eukaryota > Metazoa > Chordata > Aves > Mesitornithiformes > Mesitornithidae > Mesitornis > Mesitornis unicolor. Next base: position 23,989 of record NW_010179387.1, read on the forward strand.
ACAAAAACACACCTCCCACCTCCTCCCCCCCAAAAAAGTATCCAGGTGCAAGTTTAAAGCAATTATTTTGTGGCTGATGGTCTTTACCACATCTCAGCTGTTCTTGCTAGTGAGAAATTATTGCTACCTGTCTTTCTTCTTATTCCTGGAGGGAAAAAAAAAACCTCTTTGTATTCTGCATTATGGTAATGCAAACCTTCCATATCACAAATGTCAGTAGTAGAAAATTGTTCTTCTCTCACACCTACATGCTTAACATAAAGATGTCTATGAAAGAAAAGTGAATACCTGGAGAACTTGCATGATGTGTCTCCTTTTTTCAGTATGAATTTTTATTACAGAAAACTGCAGAGCATAAAAATGTATAAAGTAGATTTTAATTTGAATTAATTAAAAATAAAGCAAAAATCAATTAAATGCCATGTTAATTTTTTTCCTTTTTTTTTTTTTTACAAATATGAAAATATTGGTAAAATCTTGATTGAAAGCTTATAAATTGCGAAGACTTTTCTGGACAGATTAAGATCAAAGTTAGTGCTTCAACTTTGTTATGCTGATGAAATAGAACATAGAATATAAATAACTGGATACTACCAGCACAAATGATGCTGATGCTACAGAAGATTGATGCTACCACTTACTGGAAGGTATGAGAGATTTTTTTAATTCAGACTGCACATCTTTTTCCTTTCATCAACAAAATGTACTTGTCTGTTGACACTAGTTCACTTCCACTTCCAGTGATGTAAGCCAGCATAAATTCCAGCAGACTTTTGACTGATGTTATTTTGGATGGACACCAACAAGAACAAAATGTACCCTTCTGAAAGTGTAACCCACAAACCACTGTCAGCTTTCTTTTTAGTTCTTTACCAAAAGGTCTGTGCTGGACCTGGCATAGTTTCTTTCTTGAGAAGCCTCTGTCCAGGAGTGAGAAAAGGACATTAACTCTAGAAAGTATTAGAGCAGTCTGGTCTACAGGACACCTGAGAGAAGAGCAGGCCAGTGTCTGAAGTGCAGCGTCTCTCAGGAGTGAAAAATGCTATAGGGAAAGTATGACTAGAAAGAGCATCCTAAGTGAGTCTAGCCTTTAGCTCACTGTCTAACTCTCCCAGACTTCAAGTGAATAATTTTTAATGCAAACCAGCTCTGTTTAGGCCTAATGAACATATGTTCTCAACCCCTGTGAAGCTCTACCCCCACTTAAACTGGCCAGTGGTGTTATCTGTGATCGCGCCAGCCATGAAGGAGCTGCCCAGCCTCCTTGTTTTCAGATTGTCTTCAGTGGCACTCATGTAATTTTGTTGATTTTAATTGGGCAATACCAATGAAAGTAACTAATAGTTCATAGACCACAAATAAATAAACATTGAAAATGAGGCTGTTTTAGTTTTCCTCAGTCACTTTTCAGAATAGAAATTCAGTTCAACAGAGCAAATAGTGGCAGTTGGAGAGCACGCCTTGGCTTGCAACTATGTCGTAGCTTCCCTGACAGACTTCAAGAGGTCTCTGTGGGAAAGATAAGAGTTGTGGGTGGTTTTTTTTTTCCACTGAAGTCCTTTTTTTATCATAAACTTTGGTAAGAGTTTATATTTGCTTTCTCTTTCTGAGTGGACTTGGAGTTATTGTTGCCATCTACAGAAGCTGAGGCTCTCATCTGCAGGGAGACTCCTGGTCTTTGCTCCTGAATTGATTCAGTCTTTTATTTGGTTGCTGATTAGTGACACATACATAAAAAATCTCAGGCACATGGAGTGCAGCCACACAACTTTGTTTCTGTCACAATTTGGTAGTCTCCTCTTGGTCTTATGTTCCTTGTCTCACTGTGGCCTGGCTTTGGCAGGAGCAATGAACAGCCCTTCTGCCACAGATGTCTGAGAGTTTGCTTATTCCCTTGGCTAGGACGCGTAATTCAAACTTTAAGTCTGGTTCTAGTAATTTATTCTGTGATCAGGTATTTTCTCTCCAGAGAGTTAAAAAGAAATTTGTGGACTAAAGGTCTATAAACAGATGATGAGAAGAATAGGCAAGTATGTATCCTTTCACATCCATAATCTAAAACAGGAATAGGTAAGTATATAGGCAAACATAATGACCATCCCTGATCCAATGATTGCAGGTGCTGAGGGATTATGAGATGATTGGACTGCAGATAATGGCTCATGTGCTCACCTTACACAGTATTGCCCACTGCCACTATGAGAAGCATAATACTGAACTATTGGTTTACCTATTAGAGCCTCTTTTTAGGTTTTTATATATATATAAAAATATACAGTCTTTGTTGCTCTAATAAGATAGTTTAGATAACAGTTTTTCTGTTTGGTGGTTTGGTTTTTTTGCTTCATCATGCATTAATCATGAATTTGTAATTTCAGAAAAGTTCAATTCCACTTCAGTGGGATTGTTCAAAATCAGTGTCTTTGATCAGCTCTGTTGGGACAGTTGATAAAGACAGTGGGTGACTTTGGCAGGAAAGGTACAGGATTCTTATTACCTAAAGGTATATTTGAATTTGGAATAAAACCATGAAGAATTTTCCAGTTTATGACAAGTTTCATAGAAGATTGGCAGTGGTAAGAATGAATGCAGAAGAAACATTTTCAGCCTGAATTTTGTATGCAGTTATGATAATAATGATTATTATTATCAATTATCAAAATAATTATCAATTATGATAATAATGCATGAATGCCTAATGATAACAATTTAAAAACCTGTACTGAGACAACCAAAATTGTCTTCTGATTATAAAAGAGCTGCAGCTCTGCAATGCTGATTAGTTGAATGAGGCAGTCATTCTTCATTTTTACTCTCATTTTGTTATTATTTTTCCTTCGTGTAAATATTGCAGCACAACGATTTGAGGTTTTTGCCTACTTTCTTCCCCTTCCATCCTGTTCCCTGGTGCTCCCTATACCATAATCCAAGGAATTCCCACAGGCTCTAAGCTGCAGATGCTTTGCAATATGTAGCTGACTTGCAGATGTTTTGGCATATATTTCCGAGTTACACAGCCAGCCACTCTGAAGAAAATCCAGATGTTATTCAGAGAGATGAAGTAGGTAGCACATGCATTCTGGAGAATTATGTCAGCTCTTATGATTTCTCTGGTCAGCTTCATTTTTTGAAGTATGATGCACAAAGAAAGGGCAGATGTATTAGCGAGGAAGACCGAAATCCCCTTCAAAAAGTGAGATCTTTGACCATACTTGCACTGGAGAATATTGATGTGCTTTTAAGCAGAATGCTAACATTACTGTCCTGAATATTCAGAGGAGATGGAGAACTCAACTGTACAGCAGAACGTCCTGCCGCAAATAAAATTATTATTAACCCAAATTGCCTTGTCGTTATTAGGACAAGTCCTTCAGACAGGACTATGGTACCACCAAGGCATTATTCAAGACAAGTTCTGAAACCCAGCATACATTTCTTAAGATCTGAAACCTAGAACAGTACAATTTTGACTCCTAAGCAGAATTTCTTCTGTGGAATATAGCAGGTTATACAACATAATTCCTGAAATGTATTTTCCTCCATCTGAGTTAGTCTTAAAAAGATCAAGCCATTCGTTCTCTCCACATCAAGCTTCTCATGGGAGAGTCTTCCTTCAGCCTCCTTTCACCTGCCTAATTACTCCAGCAGCAAAATTGTCGACCAGCTGCAGCCCGTTTGCCAAGCAGAAGTCACTTTCCTTTCCTCTAGAAAATTTTATGCTACCTTTGTCCTCTATAAATAATGTAAAGGTTTTGAGAGTAGATCATGTTCCAGAGTGCAGCAGTCCTGTGGGTGATCGACAGCAATGAGGTCTTTTGTGTACACAGTACTGTGTGTACTCTCTGCCTTCTTGGGAACTCAGCAACGAGGGGTTGATTAAGCAAATTGAAATGTCCAGAGAAATCTGGAGTGAGTGACATTCTAAATTTGACTGTGGTAGTATTTGTTTTATTTAATTTCTTTCACACTTCCAAGTTGTATTCAGTGCTAAGCACATGTATCCTCTGTTCTATTTGTTATGTGGTATTTAATTCGCTTCTGTAACATTAATATGAAAGTCCTCTTATACTGATTTTTGCTATCTGTTTTTTTGTGAAAAGCTTATCTTTTGCTAAGCATTCACTGAAGAAGAGTTGTATTGATAGTTTTGTTGATGAAAGATCTCATGCAGGACCAAAGTATTTTAAACATAACACCCACACGTTTTCTGCATATCATCTGCTATGCAAAGTGCAAATGGATCAGCAAATCGTCGTTCAAAAACTCTCAAAATTATACAGTTGCTTCTGTATGAAATGAAGAATGCGTGTCCAAGTGAGACTTAATAGAAAATTCACCTCAGTATATATGCAAAACTGACTTGTCAGAGCTTTAGTTAGCTTGGCCTAGTCCATTAACAATTTTGCCATCTGTTGGACACAGAAATCAAACTAAGTGTGAGCTAAGCCATTTGTAAGAGACAGTAGCTGCCTGAAAGGAATATGTGGTAGCTCTGCAAGTATTTATTGTTCTGACTAGATGTGCATATGGCCAGAGAGAAGGGCAGTGCACAGCCAGCAACTAATTTTTATTTCCTATATGAATGTGTCTATACAGTTGAGGTGGTACTGCTGAGGACTGACCCACAAGTCTCCTTTAACTTAACTGTGGCAGCCAGGTACTTTGGAGTTCCCACCTGTCTTCTCCACAGACTGCAAGGGGTCATCATCACCAGCCTTTCTCCTCAGCTATGCTTGTTGAGAGTGACATATATTCATCTAAATTGAAATAAATAGAAATGTAAATTTGTTTAGCAGTTTATAAATTACAGCATTGCAGAAACAAGCATTCTACCATGTGACGTACTGCTATGTTGTATTAATCTTCGGGGTGGAACTGAGACAGACATCTAAGTGCAGGAGTTTCATTAGATCTTGCAGCTGTGTTTGTAGATCTTGCTGAGGTGAAGCTATCAGACACCACTGATACATGAATAAATCTGAGCAGTATTTTCTTTGTAAATGGGAACACAAAAATACTTTTTTATTTTTAAAAGCTGGGCCCGTAGATGGGATCTTCTATACCTCTTCCCATTCAATGTGTGAAGGTAAATCTGTTGCCTTCTGTTGGAATAAATGTTTTTTCTGGTCTTCATGAAGATATATAATTGCAAGGGCAGTTTTTCATCAGTGGAGGACAGCAACCACTGAAAAGTTAGTATAAGTTTAATAAGCCCTCAAAATTCTGAAAATGCCTCATTTCTTCCAAGAGTATTATTTTAACCAGTCCTGGTACCTCTGGATAATGGGAGAGATGGAAAGCATGTGTGCAAATATGAACTTCTCAACAGCATGGCAAGCCATTGGCTTGGACCCAACGTCTTGCACATTCAATGCCAGTTATGCAAATTGCTATTTAGAAGAGCAATGTGAGCTTAATAGCTGTTACTTAGCTTTTTAGAGAAAATGCTAGGCCTTTAATTTTTGTTCTTTTGTTTGAAAAAAGAAGATAATATTATTTCTACCATGGGTTGTTTATCTGAATAAATTATTCAAAGGGAGATGATTGCAAATTACTAAACAGAATTATCTGACAACTGGCAGAAATACTTTTAAAATAAAAAACTCCAAACTTTAATACTACTTTATATACAAATTACAACTTCAAAGGATTCTTCTGATGGGAGAGTTGGTAGTGTGAAGCCTAAGAGTACGACATAAATATAATAATGGTTGGACTTGATGATCTTAACAATTCCATGATTCCATGATTCTATGATTCTTTATCTGAGATATTAGAAATTTTCACAATACCTTGTCAAATGTGAGCATTTTATTTTTCAGCACACACTCATTTTTTCCAGATTTATATTTGGCATATAGGTATAAGTGGGCATAAGTTACAGGTTTTAAGTCACAAGGTTAGGCAGTGGTGACCAGTGTGGGGAGGTCAGATACTACCCTGTTATGGTCACGACTGCTTCCAGCAGACTCTGAGACGAGTATTGTGGGAAAGCCCATCCCTTACTAAAGCTTTAGTCCAACCCAGAAGCCCCCAGTGCTGCTACTCAAAAATAATTTAGAAGGACAACAGAAACTTCTGGTGTCTGGGCAATGCACACTTGGAACAGGAGATGCTTCATGTTGAAGGGTGTATGAACACTCTGATGGGCCTGTGAGTGCCTCGTGCTGTTGAAGCTGCAGCTCTCAGGGACTGCAGATGTGAGTGACAGATGCCTTGGCAGGGACATGCCTGAGGGACTGTGGCTCACCATCTCACTGAATGGGTTTTTATGGGTGTTGTGTAATACACAGCACAAAGAAGGAAAATAGAAACTGAGGACAGAAGAGGATAGAGGTTTATGTAAAGGTTGGGTTTTTTTGTTTGTGTGCGTGTTCTTTTTCTCAATAACAAACTTGGTAAGCAGAGGTTTGGGTTTGTTGACACTCCAGTAAAACTCCCCAAATCGAGACTGCTTTGGCCACAACAGTGCAGGCTAAAGTAGACTGGAAGACTTGATAGTGCTTAGGTCCCAATTTCATATGCAAAATTCTTCTTCATGTGTGTACTTGTTTTGCAATATTCCTGAAAACTATCTTTCAGATTTGTTGAGCCCTTATGGGAAATGCTGAAGGCAGTCTATTTACAAAAATTAGTGCCCATCAGATGAAAAGTGATTCATAAACTTCTGGCTTGTGGTGTTGTGCCAGCCTGGGAGAGCTTTCAGAATTGGTCCTGCAGTGCATGATCTCTCACTTAGGATCAAAGAAATAGAAATATGTATCAAAAAGGCAGTACCAGAAGAAAAAAAGGCAAGTTGAGCTAACACTGTAATGCTACAGAAAAAATCATGTCAGAATGTTTTAGTCCAATTTCAAATGAATTAAGCACAACTGCAGTTCTAATTTTAAAAGTCTCCATACCCTCAGACGTTTGGTATGAGAAAGAGTGGCAAGCTGAGGGAATTGCTCAAAACATGTGGGTTGGAGAAGTAATAGAAAGGTCCTGAACAGATTGAAACTTCAGACAAGACAACATTTTTTTACAACTGAAAAAAACCTTATAAAGCTTCCTTTATAAGGAGGCAGTAAAGGAAATGAACTGTGTTGGGTTTGTTGGCAGCTTAACATTTATTTTGGTTCTTTGCTTCCTTGAAATTGTATCAGAGGTTGTGTGCAAATAGTTCCAGGTAATTTACTGTATAAAACGATGCATCTGGCAAGAGTGCTGCAGAAACAAATGAGTTTCAATCTCTGATTGGAAATGTAACAGCAGTACTTAAAAAGAAAAGAACTCAAGTGCTTTTAATAAGTAACTCATTTAGTGGTTCCGTTTCATTCTCTCATACTTTGTTTCAAGTGGTAGCTAGTAGTATTCTGTGCAGAACGTAATGGAGACCTAGAATAGAAACAGATGCTTCACTTCACAAAAATTTATGTTCTCAAATGCCCCGGTGTTACAGGATCTCTGATGTTACCCTTCCATCTCTTAGGTAAGAATCAATTAAAATCCATTTAACCTATAAGCCTGGGTTTTTAAGAGGGTCTTGGCTGAACACACTGTACTTGAGGCATACACAAGAGCAGAGCCAGTCCAAATTGGTCCTTCTGCAGTCAGCAAGCAGCCATGTGAACAGATAAGCTGATGCTGCAGGTTCTGCTGGCTCAACAAGTAGGAATTACCGTAACTTGTTGCAGCTGTGGGGTATTGCAGCATTAATCTTCTTCTCAAGAATAAGTCACTCGAGTGAGCACTGAGGCCAGAGTGTTCTGCAAGAAAACCCATTTGCACATAGCTGGCATTTTATTTAACAGTCTGCAGTGGAAAGCAGTCAGAGAGAGGTGTGTCTTAGAGGGAAACACATGAGGGAAAGTGGTTTTCCCATTCGGAAGATTTTCACAATTTATGTCAGAAATAGCACGGGCAGCAGGAGTACAGAAGTGGTTGTCTTCCTGTGCTCAGCACTGGTGAGGCTGCACCTCAAATACTGTGTTCAGTTTTGGGCCCCTCACTACAAGAAGGACATTGAGGTTCTGGAGTGTGTCCGGAGAAGGGTGACAAAGCTGGTGAGGGGTCTGGAGCACAAGTCTTATGAGGAGTGGCTGAGGGAACTGGGGTTGTTTAGTTTGGAGGAGGCTGAGGGTAGACCTCATTGCTCTCTACAACTGCCTGAAAGGACGGTGTAAAAGTGGGGGTTGGTCTCTCCTTCTGAGCAACAAGAGACAGGACAAGGGGAAATGGTTTCAAGTTACACCAGGAGAGGTTTAGGTTGTATATTAGGAAAATTGTTTCACCAAAAAGGTTAGCAAGCATTGGACTAGGCTGCCCAGGGCAGTGGTAAAGTCACCATCCCTGGAGGTATTTAAAAGACATGTAGATGGTGCTTAGGGACATGACTTAGTGGTGGACTTGGCAGTGCTAGGTTAATGGTTGGACTTGATGATCTTAGAGGTTTTTTCCAACCTAAATGATTCTATGATTTGCTTTCTTCTTCTGCAATGTGGGTGAGATTTTGAAAAAACTGGAGCCTAAAGATTGATGTGTCTGTGTTCTAGGCAATGTTCTCTAACACTCTTCCAATTGCTTGCTTGATCTCTGTACATGGATCACTGTGACTGGGTGTCATAATTCTGATTAAAAACTAGTGAAAAGACAGAAGTTTCTTTTCTTGATGTTAAGAAATAGTAACACCACACAACTAGTGGTGCAGCCATTCCCTCACCTTCTACTCCTTCTGTTGGGAACCCTTCAGAGATCCTGAGCCTAGTGCCTTTGAGGAAGGGACACACATTCAACTCTAGCTGGAGAGCTGTTAGAGAATGCCCAGATCTACATGACACTTTCTTGCCATGCACTTGCAAAGAGAAAGGGCAGAGACAAAATTGTCACCAGTGCTAAAACAAATGAAAACATCACTGAAAGAAGAACATACAGGAGAAAAAGCCAAAGTAGGACCTCTGGTCATGTTGCTGTCTGCCCACACAATGATGAATTGGAGTGTGTCCTTGCATGTCTGTGAAGAGGAAGTACAAAATGTCTCAGACAGTAATTTTCATAACTGAATCTCCTTACTCCTCCATGAGATCTGGAGATCTGGACAGGACGAGGCTCACCAAGCAACCAGGTACATTTGAGCAGATGGTCGCTCAGACACCAGTGCTGTACACACTGTAAAGGAGGAGTTGAGCCACTCTGGAAGTGCTACAGAGGAAATCCTCTATTCTGTTCACTTCTGCACAGGAGACATCAAAATTACCCTCTTGTGGACATTAGCTGCCTGCTATAATACTGGGATCCTTCCTTAGGATTAATGTAATATATTCAATCAGCTGCCAAGTCTGAAGAATTTAAAATTTTCAAAAACTTCAATTTCTGCATGAAATCCTGAATCATGGCTCATGTTCGCTGCCTTCAAGCATTTTTCCCTGACTTGCTGTCTGCTCATAAAGTCCTCCTTCCCCATGCTGTCCTTTAATTCAGGCTTTAAAATGAGTAGAAATTTTCAGGCATTGCACAACAAAAATGTATAGAATACTGGAAGATACTAGGAGTGTAACTAAAATAATAGGAAAGATGTATTAGCTCAGTGATGTATCAATAAATTTAATGTTAAATAAAGCCGAACCTTCAAGACATAAAGCTTTAAATCAAGCCTCAGAGATGGCTCAAATTGTATAAAGCTCTGAGGAAACATGGAGTGTTTTGTTGAACAGAGTCCTGCAAAGGGAATGCTAAAATTTGCATTAAACTTTATGCAGATTTCTGTGTATCATAAAACTGAATGGAAGCCAAAGAAAATGTTTTGCTTTTTTGTGTAAATTGAAAGTCAAAGCAGCACTCACAGGGTTTGACTGACTGTTGTTTGCCCTCCATGCCTGTAATAAATCTTGCCAAGTGAATTCACTTCATTTCTTTCTAGTTTGTCCAGGCCTTTCTGGACAAGACCCTTTAAAACAAAGCCACCCCAGAGGAGAAGGAGGTCAGCAGCATTCCAAAACTCCGAGCAGAAACCTTTTCATCCTTGTTAGCATGAAAACTAAGAGCAGCCCAACACGGTCTTGGGCTTTTCATCTTTTCCCTTAGCAACTGCAGAACTAGAGCCCATATGAAGAAGGAAACTGTTGCCCAGAGAGAGGCTGACAAATCTTCAAAGAAAACTGAAAAAGGAACAGAGGCTTCAGCTCCATCCCTGCAGAAAGCCACAGACTGTCCAGGGACTTTGGTGGAGAATGTGACTGGACAGAGGCACGATGCAGACAGAGCAGCAGCAAAGAACTGTGCTGGAGCCCCTTCTGCTACAAATGTCAGATACTGCCTCCAGCAAAAGTGGAAAATGATTCATTTTTTTTTATAATAGTCCTTGCTACAACATTTTCCTCTATTTCTCTCAGAGAGATGAAGCAGGGAATTGCTTTGAGCACGTCACCTCCTAGGATTTTCTTCACACCCTTTTCTTCAACACCCCTTTGTCTGACTGTGCCTTGGTTCCTGTGATCTTAATTTTTACCATAACTTTGTTTAATTACCACTCTTTTGTTTCAAGAGTAATGTGATACCAGCTGGTTTTGTATTAATGCAATGGTATTCCATTGTTGAAAGAGTTGTTTGAAAAGTTTAATATTTTATTATTATTTTCCAGCAATCAGGTTTCCATACAGTATGTTCCTTATACATAGTCATCTCTGCTTAGGTGGGCATAAAACCATTCAGTTTACTTAATTGTCTGGGGTTTCATCTTCTTTAGTCTCAGATCCTATGAAAAACACTTCTGTATCCATTTATCATGCAAGACTCTTAATTGGAAATATAGTCACTTTTCATAAGATATTAACATCTAACTCTTACTAGCTCCATTGTTTTTTCTGGCCATTACGCAGGAGAAAATATTTCACTGCTTTGCTTAAATTTCCAATGGAAATTTTCATGAACTGAGTATTACAGAGCGAGAACTGTGCTTTGCTAATATTTATGGTCATTATAACAGTAAATTTAGATTTTGCCAACATTGTACGTTGGGCAAGGGAGTAAAATAATGGCAGGAAATTTTCTGGCCCACACATAACTGTGAACATCATCAGGATCTCTGACACCATGTATGTTAGCATATGTGATTGGTCAACTTGGTTGCTGTTAGATACTAGTGAAGGACATTTTGGACAGGGTCTCTCCTGTTATTGCTCTGCCACATTATTTTATTCAAACATTGATGGAAGTGAAAGAGTGATAAACTGTTTTCTGCACACTGTGATTCATGAATTCGTCGGTGCTTGCTGAGGGACAAAACTTATCAACTTTTATTTTCCTGAAATATCACCAAGATTTGCCTAAAGCTTCTGGTCTGTGGCTTGTCTTCACACCATGTAGACTTTGGGCTCTAATGCCAGCTCTGAGGTGCTCTTGAAATACTGTGTTATTAGGTATAGTCCTGTCCTCTTCATTTCCTATTATCTTACTGCCCCATTTTTCTAAATACCCTTTCATCATACACTTTTCTGGATCAACTGCCCACCAGCCCCACTGTGCTGATTTGCTGTTTTCTTCCACAGTAATAAATCAGGACTATCAGCACTGTGCAGGAAGACTGCTACCAGTCTTTCAGGCTTAGTCAATAGGAGTCAATTACTTTATCATCTTCATCCCATCTGCAGTCTCTAAATGGTCTGTCACTGCTCAGCAGGGTATAATAGAACTTTATTATCTAACAACTATTATGTTCATGTACGACTTCTCGCTAACAGCTTAACAGTTTTATACCAGAAGAAGATTAACAGATTAGTTTTCACAAAGAACCCACATCACACAGATCTTCAAAAGATCTTCTCAAAGGAACAAAAACCAAGATGAACACTTTTTGAAAATAAGGCAGTTGATCAAAATTGACCACTGCTTCCTTTGAAAGTAATCAAATGAAGATTTGTGGGTAAATGGCTTCCTCTGGAGGGAGTGAATTTGTTTGATATTTTTAATGAACATCTATTTATTAATAAAGAATGTAAAGTACTTCATTCTGCCTAAATTCAGATCAGAAAAGGCCCTTCATATGCAAGTAATGAGTACAGAACACTTTTTTCCCCTTGTTCTTCATATTATAAAAAATACTGTAAAGGCAGCAGCTGCACATGCCAAAAGTGGTTTAGACTTCAGTTTTCCTGCTAATTCAGATTCAGTTTATGCACAAAATAAAGAATATTTTCTACTTCCTTCATATTAAATATTGCCTGACTAATCAGGTACTGTTGTTTGAAGAAAAATGGTGTGCAGCTTGAATAGAGATAAGAGATTTTGCTGTCATAGCTTTTAGTAACAAAACAGCATCTCAATTCCAAAACCATTCTGAGGCAGAACTATGAAGGAAAAGTCAGAGCCACGAAACATAGAAAAGTTCTCAAATAAATCTTAACAGATTTTGATTTATTGCCTGAATAGCATTTTTATTTTTTAAAAAATGACAAAAGATATCCAAGAAACCTTTCCTAAGGAATCTTATCCAAGAAACTGTCCAAGCAACCCAAATGCATATTCGTGTTTTATACTTTTTCTTTTCCTGTGGATTAGAATAAGAACATTTTTAATAAAAAGGAGCCTAACTCTTAAGGTTTAGCTTCTGACAAAGTCAAGAAAATAATATATGTGTGTGTGTGTGTGTGTGCACGAGTTTTTTTAATATATTTTAATATTCTTTCACAGAATTGGAATTGCTGGCTTACAATAGGAAGCACTTGGCACTTTCATCTTGGCCAGAGCCAAGCAGAAGAGTTACTGCATAGATACTGCACAGCATTTCGAATTTCCTTTCGTTTTCGAGGAATAGTTCTAGCAAACACGCAGGTTTGAAAACAGGGTTAGTTTCTGGTGGGAAATAATCTCGCAGGGTGGGAATAAACAAGCCACAAATCTCGTCTGTGCACTCGCTCCCGACGGCGGAGCGCGACTGCCGCCCCCCGGCCGCGGAGGAGTGGGATGGGAGCGGGGCGCTGCTCCTGCTGCCTCTCTTCCACTTTTTCCTCCTCCTGCTGCTGCCTCTGCCGCACCGCACTGCCCCTCGGTACGCCAGGCTATCCCGCTGTCCTCTGCTCCCGAGGGTATCCCGGATTCCTGGAGCTCTTTTCATCACCTATGGTCCCGGTGTTTGCTTTATACGGATTATGCAAAAAGTTCGCGGCTTTGAAACTTTTCTCCATCTTATCAGGCAATGAAAGAAAACAGTGCTGCAATTCATACAGCAGCATTTCTGCAGAGTGGGGAGAAGGACCCTTTACAGCACCTTAAGGCAATGCATAAAGCTACATGATTCTTTATGAAGTGTGAAATAGTTCCTATCAGAAGAACAAAAAATATATTTCATAAACTGTGGCTTCCTGATTTCTAAACTGTTGATTTCCAAACTTAGTGGCACAGTGGAAGCATCAAACTAACAAACAAAATATCAACTGCAGGTTCCTCACAGTCCATATTTACAATTGTACCTCTGCACTTCACCTAAATTAATCAAGAATTAATGTTAGCTGTTGAGCCTTGTTTCTCAATATTTCCTTTCTTAGCTGAATAAAATAAAAATGTGTGTGCAAATATTTCTACAAAACTGTGATGATAAATAGCTGACAATATGCAGCTATAAGAAAACATAAATCTCAGAATCGGTTTGGCTGGAAAAGACCTTTTAAATCATCAAGTCCAACCACAAACCTAATATTGCCGAGTCCACCACTAAACTATGTCCCTCAGGGCCACATCTACTCCCTAAACCATGTCTCTAACCACCACATCTACACATGACACTTTCTAAAGATAGAATGCTATCCCGAAACGAGGTAATATTTCCCATGAAGATATTATTCAATACTCTGATTTTTTTTTAGAGCCTTGCAGAAAGCACTAGGAAATTGTCATTGGCAATATTGTGCAGCTAAAATATTTTTTTATTTCTGCCTCTGGATGAGGGCATATATCCTCCTCTGAGTGGAAGCTGTTTTTTTCCTGTATATCCTACACTGATAATACCTATTTTGTGGAGAATGTGATCTGATTTTTTCCCTGATGTGTATTCTTTTAATTGAAAAAATGATCAGAACAGCACACAGATCTGCTTATTTTTCAAAAAACATAGGCTATTGGACTAAATGATAGTTGTTGTAGGTTCCTTCTACCTGAAAGTGTTCTGTTCTGTTCTGTTCTGTTCTAAAAAGAAAACCTATCTCAAAGGCTGAACTGAGCTGAATGTTGTTTGGAAGATAAGCTGTCCTACTGTTAAATGGTTCAGTAATTAATATGATACTTTTAAATCTCAGGTCAAATTAGATTCAGGGAGGAGATCCGTTCTCAGTTCTAACTTTGACTTTTCTTCCGCCTAATATATGCCAACCTAAGAGTTGGCATGATAAGATTAATCTTATATAATATGCTCATGTCTTCTCTGAATGTACTGCTATGGCTTTGTCCTAAAAAAATCTGAGATCCTTTTCTGCCCTGCTGGTGTTATCTGTGACCTTTACATGTACAGATACTGTGGGTGCAATAGTTAAAAGGAATGAATGTCGAGATTTGAAAGGGAGAATCTTTTTTTTTTTTTTTTTTTTTTTCTGGACCGAATTAGTCTAATGGAAAATATAAACCTTCTCTCCAAACCTTGGCCATCATTTAATCCATAATTACAGGTAGGCCCATGACAAGACATTTTACTGTCAAAAGACAAATGGAGTGTTTTTTTTAAAGTACTGCCATTATAACTTTTGCCTACTCACACTGTGGGGGAAAAAAACCTCTACAGATAAAATATCATGTTTGTAAAAATCAAATATAAATGAGATGTAACATAGCTTCCTTTCTTTAACTGCTCTCAGTTCAGCTATGTAACTTTAACACAAGTTACCATCATGTGCTCCTGAAGGAATATTGCTTATACTGCTACCAGGGTATCCAGGACCTGGCACTTGCAAGATATATATGTTTTATATAAAAAAGAGAAGAGTAAATCCCAGTTAGAAGTGCTGGTGAGAGCATTTACTTTGTAGTTTTGCCTTGTTTCTCACTTGTTATTCTCAGTTGAATTTTTGGTATTACGTGAGTATCTTTTAACTTTCCAGTAAATTTCCCAGATGAAAATGGACTGAAAGATTTCAGTTTTTCATTTGCAAAAGCAGGGAGGTATATTTGGAAACAAAATCACAGAACCACAGAATATTTGAGGTTGGAAGGGATCTCTGGAGATCCTCTAGTACAACCACTTGCTTAAAACAGGGTCAGCTAGAGCAGAGTGCTCGAGGCTGTGTCCAGCCAGGTTTTGACTATCTCCAAGCATCAAGAATCCATGGGATCTTTGTTGAAACAGGTTGTTCAAAGAATTCAATCACCTTTACTTTTAAAAAATCCCTCTTTCTAAGTTTAAATGGAATTTCCTTTATTTCAGTTTGATCCCATTGCCTCTTGCCCTTTCACTGCACAGAACTCAGGAGTCTGTCTCTGTCATCTTTATTTCCTCCCATCAGGAATTTGTATATATTCATAAGACCCTCCTGAGCCTTCTTTTCTCCAGGTTAAACAGTCCAAGCTGCCTCAACCTCTCTTTGTACGATGGATGATCCAGTCCATTAGTCACATTCATGGCCTTTCTCTGGACTCACGCCAGTATGTTCATTTGTTCCTTCTCTGGGGAGACCAGTGCTCTGGATGTGTCTTAAAAGTGCTGGGTAGAATGGCCAGGTCACCTTCTTCAAGCTGCTGTTGAGTCTTTTCCTGAGGTAGATCAGAATGCTATTGACCTCCCTTGCTGCAAAAGCACATTACTGGCTCATGTTCAGCAAGCTGGCTGTCCTTTACTACAGCCAAGATAAACTACATTCACTGCTCTCCTCTCATGCATAGAATCACTCATTGCAGAAAGCTATCAGATTGGTCAAGCATGATTTCCACTTCATGAATCCATGTTGACTTTTCCTTGCTATCTTTATGTCCTTATTATACATTTGGCATCAGTTTTCAGGGTTATTTGCTCCACCACCTTCCAGTAACTGAAGTGAGGGTGAACTGCTGGTAATTCCCCAGATACTCTTTCTTGCTGTTATTAAATATGGAAGTTACATTTACTTTCTTCCAGACATGACGTGTGCTTTCTTCCGGTCCTCAGGAACCTTCCTGAATTTATCCATTGGTGCATCCCATCATGTCCCATGGACTTGCATACGCCCCATTTGTTTAAATGTTGCCTAACCTAATCCTCCTCCATGGGTATTTCTTCTTTGCTCCAGACTTTCACAGAATCACAGAACAGAATCACAGAACATTAGGGATTGGAAGGGATCTCAAAAGATCATCTAGTCCAATCCCCCTGCTGGAGCAGGAACACCTAGATGAGGTTACACAGGAAGGCGTCCAGACGGGTTTTGAATGTCTCCAGAGAAGGAGACTCCACAACCTCTCTGGGCAGCCTGTGCCAGTGCTCTGTCACCCTCACTGAGAAGAAGTTTCTTCTCAAATTTAAGTGGAACTTCCTGTGTTCCAGTTTGTGTCCATTACCCCTTGTCTTATCATTGTTTGTCACCGAGAAGAGCCTGGCTCCATCCTCGTGACACTCACCCTTTAAATATTTATAAACATGAATGAGGTCTCCCCTCAGTCTCCTCTTCTGCAAACTAAAGAGACCCAGCTCCCTCAGCCGCTCCTCATAAGGGAGATGCTCCACTCCCCTGATCATCTTTGTAACCCTACGCTGGACTCTCTCCAGCAGTTCCCTATCCTTCTTGAACTGAGGGGCATATTTCCCCATAGGCCTTAGGGTCCTGCGATTCCTGAAGGCTGGGATTACCAATGAAGATCAAGGAAAGAAAGCACTGAGCATCTTGACCTTCCCCATATCCATTGTCACCAGGATCTCTCTTCCATTCAGATGTGGGTCTACATTTATCCTAGTCATGTCTTTGTTTTGCTTCTGATAAATTTGTAGAAGCCTTTCTTGTTGCTCTTCACATAACTCATCAATTCTAGATAGATTTGTCTTTTCCATCCCTGCATGCTCAGACTGTGTTTTTTATTCCTACTGGATCATCTGTTCTTATTTCTCCCTCCTTTATGATTTCCTTTTATGTCTGAGTTTTGTCAGGACCTTCTTGCTCATACATGCAGGACTCCTCCAAACTGCCTTTGCTTGATTTCCTGCACATGAAGATGAACCATTCTTGAGCTTGGAAGCTCCTTAAAAATTAACCAGCATTCCTGGACTGCTCTTCTCTCCAGGACAGCATCATGTGGGATTTCTCCAAGCAGATACCTGAAGATGCCAGTCAAGTCTCCTGAAGTCCAGGGTTGTGATCCTACTATATTACATTGTGTCACCTTTCTTTGTACCTTCATCTTGCTGCTATGGAAGCAAAACAAACTTGGAACACAGGGTAGATGGATCTCATACTGGTTACTGGATAAGTATATAGTACCAAACTAATAACATCTCTTTATTTTTCATCAGATCTATCTCAAGATTTTGATTCTTCTACAGTCCAACTACCTCAGTTCTAGTTAGTGAGACCACTATACCTTTTTTTTATAGTAAAGTTAGTAAATGATGGATGAAGGAAACAGCTTTATATAATTTTATATCCTCATTTACTTAAATCTTAATTAAATGTCAAAAAAATCAAAAGCCCAAAACAGAGGTAGAAGAAAAAAGATTGTGTTTCTCTTTAAAGTGCTGAGTTTATGCTTGGCAGCCTGAGACGAAGAACTGTCTACAGAAAACTGAATTTGATGGCTTTTCCTCACTTTCTGCCCTCTTGAATTTTGCCAAAACCTGCAATTAGTTTATACTAATAACTCAGGATGAGTCTAGAGTGGACAAACATTACACATACTAGATAAACTTTTCCTCTCAACTTAGGCCAGAACAGGGGGATTTGCTGCTCTAAGTAGTTGAAAATAACTATGATATGCAACGATGCACCAGTAGATAACAAGAAAGATTAAGTTTTATTTCACATTAATCAGGTTTGTTTCTCTCTTGTTTGGACAAGCATGCATAGATGTACTTAAGAAAATAGAAAAGAGCCAGGGGAAAGTTTAAAAATGCATCTTTCCTCTCTCTTTTTCAATATCAAGAACATAAGAAAGTCAACAGGAGAAAAAGGTCTGGCTTCAGACAGTGAACACCCCTTTCTTCTTTTGTATGCCTCTTTCGTATTTTGCCATTCAAAATCTTATATAAAGCTGGGGAGAGAATGTCATTACTCCCATCCCATGCCAGAGACAGAAATAATCAAAAGCCAGAATGCAGGAAGATTGGGAGCCTCAGAGCAGCTGGCCAAGGAGACAGTTAACAATGTCACAGAAAAACAAGAGATTACCCAGAGCTACCAAAATGTGATATGGTGGTGTGGAAGTGCCAAAGAGATGAGGAGCAGGAAGTCAGTAACTATGAGTGAAGAGGCAGACAACCTGGTTCTTAGCAAACAAGTGGCCCTGGCAGCCGTCAAGAGAAGGAGGGCACACTTAGATCTTAAGACTCAGGATAAAAACCAGGATTTCTTAAAGATCAGGCTAAACCAGATGTTCCAAATACACTGTCTGCTTCAGAGACAAGCTAGTATGTGAGCTGAATGAGAGGATACTGGCCAAATTTGGAAATCCTTGCAAATAGTTTCTCTCTGGATGTAATATCTCCAGTGAGAAACAACTGGTTGATGAATAGCATTAAGATGTGAAATTAAAGGACATTGCTAGCTCCCTTTTTTCAGCACAGGAGGAAACATTTTCAAAGATGGAAGGTATATTTCCTGCACATTTTGGTCCATGTCTTATGCTAAGTACATGGACTTCTGTGTATATAGTGCCTAGCTTCATCATCTCAAGGAGCTAGACTAAGTCACAGCAGAGCCTTCAACCCCTCTCTCCATTAGAAATTGCAGCCATGACCATTCCTTCCCCCTTTTTATTGTTATTATAGAATCACAAGTTAAATGCTTCCTAGCTCTGCTGGAAGAGTGGCTGGGACAAATGAGGGACAGGTCAGACTCTGAGGTAATACCTTTCCATTAGTTACTGGCAGGTGAGAATCTCAGAGTGCTGAACCTGCAGGAAGACTACACTAGAGGAGTCAGAAAAGGTCTTTGTCCTCATGAAGCTGTGGAATACAGCAGTCAAACATCGCAGGTAGCAATGGGAAATGCAACCTGACTCTGTAACTGGTGGAGACAAATTAGGAGAGGAGGCAAGTGTCTTGCAGACTTGTACTAAAGGCTGAAATCTTGCCCAAGGTCATCAGAGAAAGAAAACAAAGATCCCCAGCTCCTTTTGTTCACTAGAATTGTAGCATGCTCCTACAGTTTGGGAAGTGAGCTGACAGGTTTGTAGGCCATTGTGCGTTAATACTTCTTTCATCTCTCTTGCACAGGCAGTTCTCTGAAATACTCCAGAAACCCCGAAGAGAAATACCCCCAGAGAAACCCTGCTATGGGCAGGGACACCTCCCACTAGATCAGGTTGCTCAAAGCCCTGTCCAACCTGGCCTTGAACACTTTCAGGGAGGGGCCATCCACAACTTCTCTGCGCAACCTATTCCTGAGTCTCACTACTCTTTCAGTTTGAAACATACCTTCTAAGTGCAAAACAATACACTGTTGGAAGTTACTGGGAGAAAGACAAGTTATATGGTGACAGTAGGATTAATTGAGGTCATTGCAGTAGGTTCATGTGAAAACTCTTGAGCTTAGTTGACTAAAGAGCCTTTGAAAAACCAAGTAAAGAAGACATTGCTGCAGGCATGGCCTTGTTGACAGCTTGAAGACAAGTGTTTTGAAAAGATTACCTCATTGCAGCTAGTATTGCTGCATACTCCTCTATTATTACCAGATTTTACTTGCAAATATTTTCTCAATGGTGTCGCTACAGGCAGAGGAGGCAGCATCTTAGCCAAAGGCAACTGAAACAAGCTGCATTTGTTTTGTTTAATTTTGTTTTCTTTCACTTCAATGAACTTTGCATTCTACCACGTTTTCACTCTAAAAGTGCATCTGGTGTCACAAAACATTACTAAGCTGGGCTTTTCTTGAGGGAAAAATCAAGACAAGCAAGAAAATCTCGGAATAATCAGTAAGAATAGAAAAATTATATTTTAAACACAAATGCTTAATTCTCAATAATAATAAGGTATATTTAAAGTGGTTTAGGTGGCGTTATATTACTGGATTTTATATCAGCTTTAGAGACAAAGCAATAATTGAATACATGTGCTGGTTTGGGATGGGATAATTAGTATCTGCCAGAATTAGCTGTAGGAAAAATAAAACAATATATACTGCATCTTAGCTGTGGTTGCATTAAATAATTTTGGTTTGTGCATTTGCAATAAATCTTCCACAAACTCTTCAAGGCATAACTTGCTTCTTCTTTCTTTCTTTCTTTAAATAGTAATCTGGTTTCAGTTGTAACATTAAAGTGATATTCATCCTTTTAATTTCAACTAAATTGACAGCTGACTCCAATTTTTGTGTTTATAGGAGTAAATGAACACAAAATGTGCTCTTCCACAGCCCTTCATGCTATGGAGTGCTATTCTACTTACATCAGAACACTTCTTAGAAAAACTAATTCTTACATAAACAATATTGTACCTATAACATAATTGAGGAATTAGTGATGTTAGAGAACAAAGAAATAAAGTGACATTTAGAATGTTCCAGCCCTGGTGCAGATGCTGTTGACTTAATATGGCCCTTGCACAAGTGAAGTAAGGCTCATTTCTATCGGTGTGCTCTGTCTGCTTCACATGAGTGTTTTTGTAAGTCCATGTTGACATGTTGACTTTTGGAGCTCGAATCTCTTGCTGGTGTCTGGATCTTCCGTTTTGAGATTGTGTTCAGCATTGGTAATTTGCTTTTTCTTTTTTTTCTTTCATTTTTTGCTCATTTATAAAAGTCAGCAGGACTTCTCAAGGACATCTCACTTTAATGAGATGTTACTCATAGGAAATCTCTTTTTTCTTTGGTAATTTGTTTAACAGTGGAAAAAGCTGGAAATGTCACATGCTAAATGAAAAGCATTTGACATTTTTGCGCAGTTAAAGGCACAGTTACACAATTCTTCCTCCTATTTCTTCTTGTTAGTTTTACAAGAATATATAAAAAATATGCAATTATTTTGCTACAGGAGGTTTGTTTCCTGAGTTCCTGGAATGACAATGCTCAAATGGGAAAAGTCACATTTTTCAGACTATCTATATTTTCAGACTCCACAAACATTGGCAGATACAGCAATCAAAACATGAATTTGATTTAAAACATGCAATTATTTTTTCGCTTACATGGGTAAAAAGTTGTTGTTTTTAAAGCAAAACCATTGTTCTTCTGGAGCATAATATGGAACACTGGAAAAGCATTTTTGTTTCAAAATTCATTATCCAACAATTCAAACTCATTATCAGAATTTCAGACCAGACAACAGAATAAGTTAAATCAAGCTGGTGTCACTTCTCATCTTGGGTTACCATGGAGTTAGAGCTTAGCTAGCTTTCTGATATTTCTACTATAGATTTCTCTTGGAAAAAAAATCTATCCATTCATCCATCTATCCATCCATCCACTCATCCATCCATCCCAGGATGAAGTCCAACAATTTGGAGGAGGAAGCCTGCTGATGAAGGCTGGCTGAAATTTCTGTTTCCCTTTTGTCCTCAAACTGATACTGGGAGAAAAAATGCTCAAGTCTCTGTTATGCCCTGGTATCTTCTTCACATGCAGGTCACTCTGTCTTTCCTTCTCCTGTTGGGTCTTTGGAAATAGACTGGTAATATACAGTGCCAGTGTTCAGGAGTAGGAAGTAGCAAAAATCCTTTCAATCCAGACCATACTATGAAGCAGCAGTTGTTTCAGAGTTGTTCGGGCAATTTTCTCGATTCATGTGCACCAGCTAATATTTGGACAAATTGTTCCAGGTTCATATTTACTACTAAAGACAATGGAAACTTTTAATGAGGAAATTAAACTCTCTCTCTTCTTTTCTTAGATTAAAGTTTTAAATTCCCTAGGGAAAATATGAAGACAAATTTTAATGCAAATGAAGAGTTAAAGGGATCAGATTATCCAATACATTTTAAAACTGCTTTAATAATAGATTGTTAATTATCCACCTCACATCTTACATAATTCTTTGAGCAGTATTAATCTTACAAAAAGTACAAAGAGTTGGGGGACAACAGAGACTACAACACTTACATGCAACACTGACAGATGTAAATAGCAAGAACTGTTAAACCTCAAGTAACTGTCCATGCAGTTAACTCCAGCGTGCTTAGACGATTAATTCATGTCATGAAGCAAACACATGCATTCTTTTTAATACAAAGTTGTCTGAACAAGACTTACCATTTCTCCACATGATCTAAGAAGAAAATGATTGATTAAAGAGATCGCAGATGTACAGATCAAACTGGAACATGCAAGTATTCTTGACTCATTTAAAACACGTACAGAATTGTTAGCAAAGTGCATTTTAGAGGGCAGCTAGCCCCCAAAAGGGAAAGAATACAGTTTAGAATACATTTTAGACTGACATGGTGAAAGATCTCTATTAGTGGTGCTTTTCATCCATGTACATTCTTTAAATATTCATTAAAAATAGTGGAATTAAAGAAATAAAACAATGAAAGTTTTATGGTTACTCATAAGATCATGAAAAACATTTCAGTGTTTAATTTTTCAAGTGTTATGGCTTTCAGCAGTTGGCTTAGGATCCCCAAGTATACAGTTTTGTCCAATGTACGTTCTAGGTCTTGAAAGAGTTAAGCCAACCATTTTTAAGACTTTATTGGTGTACTCTTAAAACTTACACTAGTTGCTGAACAATATAGAATCTAAGCACATTATGATCTTCTTATATTCCTCCATAATGTCAATGAACTTTCACATAGATACAGGCACATGTAAATACAGCCAGCAATTTGTGTTTCCAGATATGTTCCTGATAAGAAAAATGTTTGCTCAGTCATCTTCATTTTGCTCTTTTACAAATTAAGGGAACTGGAAATGGAAAAGCCATTGGATTTACCACAGATTTTACTAATTCCAGTAAGTGGTTATTTATTATATAATTCACCGCATCTGTTCAACTCAGACCTTGTTAACTAGAGCTCTGTGAATAAATGCCATGTTTGGAGACAAAATATGACAATTTTGAGAAACAATAAGCCCAATCCTAAACTGACAGAAGTTTGGGGAAAAAAAACTAGTAGGGATTTTCAACAGTTAAAGTAATTTGGAACTGGAAAAAAAAAAATCAAAGCATTTATTTTAAGAATTAAGAATAGATGACCTTTGTGAAGCACTTTTCCTTTATTTCCTTTATAACACAAATTCTTTTCATTTGTTTGAATGAATTTGTTTCAGGAGCTATAACCATGTCCAGAGTAAATGGTCAGCATGTTGCAGAGATATCTGTGTTCCTTTCAGAAAACTTATCCTACTGCTTCTGAACTCAGACGGGTCAGGAGAACAGGCTCCCCAAACTTACTAAACCACTGAAAAGTTCAGTTTACTGTCCAGGATATATTGCTGGCCAGTGCAGGACTCGCTGATGATTTCTAGGACAATTCTTTGTGTAATGTAGATGTATCATGTTCAATTAGAGATACCTAGAGTAATCACATTGCAATGTTTATTGCAAGTTTAGTGTAAATTAGGTGTAAGATCCTTACTTCCAATGAAGTCACAAAATTCCAGTCACCAGGCTTCGCAACAGAAAATAAGTGTGAAATTGCCTACAGTTTTTTTCTGATATGCATCATGCCAACTTTGTGAATTACAAGTCCCAAGAGAGTTTCCTTTGTTTATGGATTTTTTTTTTTCAGTTTGCTCTGACTTCAGAGAGGAGTTACGCTGTCACATTACAAAAGCAGGAATAAACCCCACATGATTTACAAAAAAAATCCAAATAAAACAGTATGCCTATAAATCACAGTCCTTAGGAAATGTTAATCTGTACTTCAAAGACTGTTGAAACACCAAAGGAACTTTATAAAATAATGTAAGTTTGTGTGGGAAATTGTTGGGGAACATCTGTTGTAACATATAATAATAATAATAATAA
>NW_010179388.1:0-4803 GCF_000695765.1 Mesitornis unicolor
AAAGTCAGTGTAAGTTTGCGGGATCTCCTAACAGAGCCCGGCGTGGTGGAAACACCGACAGGCGATGACCCAGGTCCTGGCTCTGGGAGGCGATGGTAGAACCAGGCGTGGTGGAAACACCGACAGGCAATGACCCAGGTCCTGGCTCTGGGAGGCGATGGGAGGTTTGGCACAGTCCAAACTCTCAGCCAGGACATCAAAGGGACATTTTTGCAGGAAGGTTTAATTCGGATCTCTCTGGAGCTCTGTTCACCGAATTCTGTGGTGAGGGAGAACTGGTATTTACTCTCAGATCCCAGTTTTCTGTTACAGCCGTCCCCATCTGTCTTTGAGAATGACATCCCCAGCTTTCCTCCTTATAAACTGCTCATTCAGGGATGGAGTTTTAGGCTTGGCTGGAAGGTTGGAAGGGTTTTCCCCCAGTTTTGTTGCTCATCCCATGTGTCCTAATGGGTATTGTTCAGTGTCGTGCGTCTCAAGCTGAAATCCAGATATATAATTTATTTGGGTTTGGTTTCGCTGCTTTGAATAGCTGAAAATGTCTGAATGGCAGCCAACCAGTGCTAAATATCTTCATTTTTTTTCTCCCAAAACATTATTCCTCAGTGTCAGGGAGCTGTCACTACAACTATTTTTAATTGCTGTATTTTTTTAATTCGTGATTTTTTTTTTTCGAAAACATTCCTTGTTTTTTTGCTTGTAGAGGGAGGAGGAAATTCTGGGCTTGGGGAAAGTGATGAAAATCCAAGTAATTTCACTGACCTCACTCGAATTATTTTGGAATTATGTGCTGGAGAAGTGATCCTCTGTAGCTTAAATGTTCTTACATTGCTCGTAGGCTCCAAAAAGCAGCACTTTTCCACCACTCTGCCTTTCTGCTATAAAAAAGACAGAGAAGGGTTAGTTCTGGGATATGTTTATTTGCTTAATAGTCACTGAAAATATACCAGCTACATAGGGACTACCCAGAAGGCCTTCGATTTTGATCGTGGTGTTTATTTTCTGCTAAAACCCTGCGATGAGCCCCTGGGGTGAGCTGATTTCGGTGCACGGGCTGGCACCGGCACCTCGCTTTCCTCTCCAGGTTGTGCCAAACTGCTCGTGACCTTGCTGTCCTGATGTTGCAGAAGGGATTAATTAGCGCTGAAACAGTTAAGAATTGAGCCTGCTGATGAACAGGCATCCAGCCCCTGCCTTGGAGAGCCAAGACGCTGCCTTCTCCTAGCAAGGACCGTGCAGAAATGCCCCGCTTGCTGCATTCGGGCCCTGCAGATGTTGTCCCCTCCCTGCCCGCGGGGAAGCCTGGGTCTGGTTTGAAGCAGTTTCATGTGAATTCATGGCTTTCCTCATGCAGAAGAGAGCTGTTGGCAGCCCCAGCCGCACCCTTGGCTCCGTTTGCTCTCACGCGTTCGGCATCCGAGCTGCCTGCAGGCACACAAATTAGTGCGCAAATGCACCAGCCTCAGGTCTTGGCACCTCCCCTGGATCAAAGAAGCCAGAATTAGCACAGATTAGGCAGGAATTAGCCATGGTTTGTGTTCATCTTTATTTTAAGATAAAGTTTGCTGCGTTTTCTTGCGCTGCAGGTGGTTGCGGTGCCGCTCGGAGCGAGGGAACCCCACTGAAACAGCACCGGGACGACTCCAGCACTGGGGACCAGGAGGGGGGATGCAGGACAAGGTGAGGGATGAACAATGGTGTGGTGATGGGAAGAAATTTAGATTCAATATCCCTCAACACACTGAGCACCTGTTGGCTGCATCAGCACCTGCATTGCCTCTGCTAAAGATGCCCGTCATTACTCCGTCAGCACCCCCAGTTCGGGTATCAGCCGAAGCCGCCGAGCAGTGAATACCTTTAATAATTTGCTGCTTTTAATGCATTCAGTCAGGCCAATTACATAAAATTACAGGTCTGCCCTTTTCATTTTGCGCATTCTTTTTGTCCTAAGAATGCATAAATATTCAATGAGCCCCCTCAGTAAATGCTGTGGGCAGCACAAAACTCGGGGAGCCAATATTTTTCTATTGCTCCAGCTTTGGAGATCCTTTTGAAGATGATTTCTGAAGTGGCCCTGCTAGTGCTGGACAGGGACTGGCTTCCCCTGCATGCAAACAGCACCGATCCTCACGTAACCAATTGCTAAGTGAATTACGAAATGGCATTTGCACTCCTTGACCATGCCAATGAGTGTAATTTAAATAAATCCATTCATGAAGGCCTAATTAGCAGGGACCGGGCAATTTGCAGCCGTGGATGGGAAGTCTCTGCTAATCACAGATTGAATCTGTCGGGAGTGCTAAGTGGCGCTGAAGTGCCGGAGAGTGGAAATCACTCAGACCTTTCAGGGATCAAGCACTAAATCAGAAAAATACTGATTTCATATTGCTGCTCGCTTGCAGGGGCTGGTGCTGGAGAGGGAAACAGGTCCTCGTGTGGTGCATGGCCCTCAGGAAACTGCTTCTGGTCTTTCTCTTGCTTCTGTTTTTCCATTTGTCAAAGGGAGATAATGATGCTGATTTCTTTTAGGGACTGCTTTGAGGCCAATTTTGGAGGAAAGCTTGAGTACAAGTTGAGTAACTTTTGTTTTTGCAAGCTTTCTCCAGTGTTTGTATTAAAAATTCCTAACTTGGAGAATCAGTTGGTGTTGTAAACTAATGAGAGTCATTCAGGTTATATCTGCGTTTATTATAAGCACTAATAAAGATGTTATTTGTTTGTAGTAACGTACAAGAGCCCAAATTGCTGACCATCCCACGCTGTGCCACGTGCTGTACGGATGGCAGAAGTCACAGCATTGCTGAGATGGGTACGTCGATCAAATTAATTCTGGCCTAAGTATCTGAGGGTTAGAAATTCAGCATCAAATCACATCTTGCATGGAAATAATGCTGGTCTCATGTCCCCTGCCTTTGTGCCTGTGGCCAGATCGGTGCATCCCCTCGTGATAGCCCTGATAACATCTTCCTAGCAGGAGCTAGCATGGGAAAGTAAAAAGCAGCCTTTTTTTCTTCAAAATGCAGGCAGATTGAAGATGGGAGTGGGACTGAACCACAAAGGAAACCCACCCGATCATTAGACGTCTGCTGAGGCTGTGGGGACGCCGAGGAGCGGCGCACAACAGCATCCTTGTTCTGGTGGCTTTGAAACCGCACAATGGCTGGGGCTGGGGACACTGCCGTGTTGGGTTTCACCTGCCCTTTGTGTCTGTGGGAGAAAAGCAGCTCAGCCTGGACAAACGTTAATGGAAGTGGTGACCGTGCTGGGCAGCAGCGCTGGGTCCCAGCTTGGCTCCATTTAAGCAGGTGCTTATGTCTCACCAAAGCCTTGCTGAGACACCACACAACCTCAATATCCACAAGGCCATGGGCTGTGATCTTGCTTTTATCACCTTCTGCAGCGGTGTAGACCCCGCAGAGACCATTTCAGTTTGGTTTTATCCTGGTTTACCTTGTAATCATGGTGGTGAGAATGAGACTTGCACCTTTGCTAGCATTTTCCAGCCAGTGTACAAGTTCTCCTTCCCATTCAATTAGGATCCCATCGCTGCATTCGTTATCTTCTGCTTGTTCATTAGCTTGAGACAAATAAATTAAAAAAAAATTTACCTCATTTTGTTCACTTCAAACCTATGGAGCAAAGTTAGATCCATGGATCATACTGTAAAAAAGGTGACCTAAAAAAAAACCCCCCACCCAGGCTGTCAGTTCTCTGGCATGCCATTTGTCATCAGCATGAGGTAATTATCAGGGACTTTAGTGACACAAAAAATATGAGAGCACAGGTGGTATCCATTTTCAGCTGTTTAATTGAAGAACTGAAAGATCCTGTAGTCCGGAGTCAACGCAGAGAATTTGTCAGGCTACACTAAAACTTCAATAGCAATGACCTTCAGGTCATAAAATTACACGTCAGGAGCAAAATTTTTTTTATGATGCAGAAGTGAAGAGTATCGATTTTATAAAAAATAATTTTATAGGTAATATAAATGGACAAAATGGCTCGCTCCAGCCTTCTGCAGGGCCTGAAAATCTAGGAGTGCTGTGTGCAAATCGATACAAATAGTATCTTAAACCATAAATTTTAATTCATTATAAAATACAGGCTGCCATTTTTTTTCCTTAGAGCCACCAGAGAAAAAATAAATAGAACTAGGGAATGGTTTGTCCAAAGCTTTCTCAAATTTGCTTTGTCTTGCTGGTATTTTGTGTGTATATGATGGCAGCAGAATACTGATTTGAGACTCCTGGGTCTCAACACCTTCATTAAGTCCAGGGACTTGGGACCAACTAGCAATCTTGCTGAGTGCATTTGTTTAGGAGAAAATCATCCAGGGCCTGCTGTGGAACAGCACTGCAAGGAAATACAGAAATTTGGTTGGAACAGCAAGCAAAAGATGCAATTAGGTGGCTCAAGTTAACTTCCTACTTAGAAAACCTGATGTATGTTGGGATTAAGCTACTGCCCTTCCTCAGATACGTGAAAGCCCCAGGAACCCCAAATTTCTGGGGTTTTTTGGTCCTCTAAGCCCCTTGGCCCTCTAAAGCATGGAGCCCTGGCTGCCCTCACACCACGACGCCCTTTTCCCGCCCACAGCGCTTGCCGCCATTTTGTCTCTCAGTCTTGAGCCCCTCACTCCTTTCCTTCAGGGTTCTCCTGTCCCATCCTGGCTGGTCTGCGTCTCCCCAACACCCCTTGGTGGCAGGTGGGTTTGTGGTAAGGGCTTCTGCCTGCCCAACCTTCAAATTGATGCCATCCCTGCCTGTGTGGGATGGCCGCCATGTGTTCCTCGATCAGGGAAAG
>NW_010179388.1:4834-20996 GCF_000695765.1 Mesitornis unicolor
CAATGAGCCCATGGAAGAAAAATCTCTTTGGCCTGCCTTTGGGGGTGGAAGCTTCTCTGGTGCCCAACACCAGTTTGGTGTATTTATTTATTTTGTATTTATTGTGATATCCATCTTGTCCTTTCTCTCACAGGAAGTGTGATTCTGGGTGGTGTCCCCTCAGTTTACCCCAGGAGCTCAGCCCTGAGGGGGTAAGTGAGGGGTGCGCTTGTGTGTGGCAGCCTCCCCTGGCTAAATCCGAATCCTAAATTTTCTTTCTAATCTTCCTTTGATACATGTGTTCCCAGCGCTGCTTGCTTTAACCTGATCCAGCTGTGGTGTGAGGTACGTCATTGAACAATATTTAACTTCTTTTGAGGTAAGAATATTAACGTGCCTTGGAGGGATAGTTGAGGTGACTTTCCTACGTAAGTGAACGCGAATTTTTCCATATGATGGGATGGGAATAGGCTTGAGGGCTTTGCTGTTGAGTAGTTTTTGTAAGGTAAATTTGGGATATTTTTCTGTGAGAGTTTAGTTTAAAATGCTCTTTTAGAAAATAACTGTTTTCAGATAACTGCTTACTTTTTTTGAAGTGTAGACTGTCTATTCCTTTCCTAGCGTGCCCAACAGACCATTATACCAATGAAATGGTTAACAGTTCTCACACAAGGTGCCAGGTAAAAAGACTGCAAAAGCCATTCAAGACTTTTGTTATAAAGTTTGAACAGGCATCCTCCAAAAAATGTCAGCAGTTCCTTCATATTAAAGGTTATTAAGATTTGGACAACTTGATGGCCCCTTTTACAACAAAAGAGAGTCTGCCAACTATTTGCTAAACATCAGTAATGTCTCTGAAGGTACTCATGAAATAATAAGAGGTATTCAGATGGGCTAACAAAGCATCCATGGCACGACTTGAGTGTGCAATAGCTCACAGGAATGGACACCAACGTGATGCTAGCAGCCTAAAAATAATTTATTTTAATAAAAATAAATTAAAAATGTAAAACTTTTCTACTTTTGAGGAAGGGATGAACTCCCATTTCAAAGTAGTTTAATATTTAGTCCAATCCCTCAATTAAGGTGGTTTGCAACCCAATGGTTTTCTTTCCTCTCATGTAAATGGGCTTTTATATATGAACTGCCTCATTAAATTTAGTTGAACTTCTCAGACAGGAGAAGGAGGGTAAATATTTTTCAGAGGCTGGTGCTAATGAAGCAATTTAATTCTGAACAAATATGTAAACAGCAGTTACAGACCTTTACTTGAGAAGCACAGGTAAAATAGTTACAGTAAAATTCATCAATTACATTGCCAAATACAAACAGTAAAGAATTGTCTACTTGGAATGGTTTTTATTGAAGACAGATGCTATTTAGGTCGAAACATTTGTGTTGAAACATAACTTGTTATTCTCACCATGAATAGTTTTAAATTATTTGTTTAGATTTTGAACAAATCTAAGTGAGTTTTCTCAAGTTACAGATAAAGAATGGCTTATTCTGGTTCAACGCGGGACTTTGCTGCACTTTCAGACCTGCATCCAAATCTCGCTCGTCCCGTAAGTCTCATAGACATAGTACTTTTGTTCTCAAACGAAATTGTATATGACTGTCTTATATTACTGCAAAATTATATAATTGACGTGTATTTAGCTACTAATAGCATTAGTCTAATTGTGAGATATAAAGCACCTCAGTTTCTTTGTGGATAAACCAGCAAAATGAAAATCGATGCTGCCGTTGTCCATAGTGTGTGGATACCACAAGTGTAGATATTGACTGGACAATTCAACGTCTGAGACTATCAGAGGCTGCTTTGTAATGTCCCAAATGGATGCTGAATTAGTAAAGACATGTACAGAGTCAGCATTATGTGGTCACAATACATCCGTGACCCACAATAGTCTTTCACTAAGAGCTATGGATGTAAGGCCCAATCCTCCACCTCTCCTTGTGCGCTCCGAGATAAATAACATAATCCTGAATTATTCAAACAAAACTTGCGTTGAGTGGTGCGGTGTTTTAACCGGATGAAAAAAATCTCACAATTACGTGTCAGATCGGATGGTTTCTGTTTCTTTAGAACAAAAAGAAGCAGGTTTTTGTGGTTGTCAGTGTATAAGGAGCTAAGAATTTTGCTTGTGGGAGTGCAGGAGAGAAGGATGAACCCAAAAAACTTGAATAGCAAAGCTTTGTAGTTGGTCGATTCATACAGAAGTGTGAGTGAGTATGAAGGGGTTTTTATATCCTGACATGAGTGAGGACTTTAATTACTGGAGTCAGAGCTGAACAGGGGATTACACTGTGAAACTCGGTATTTTCCCCTTTTGGGATTTAGATGCTTGAATAAAAAAATAGGAAGCCGGGGGGGTTCATTCTTTGCTCTCCCAGATGATGTTTTAATATGAGAGGGAGAAAGCTGCATTCTTCCCTCTGTTGCAGTTTTTTCCCACTGTTTCTCCCACATTTTCACAGCAATAACGTGTGTTCTGAGCGCTCGGTGCTGCTGGGAGTCGGAGCCTGGGGAATAAATCAGAGCCAGGATTTCTCCACGGATGCGCTGTTACAGCCCCAGCTCCCCGTGCAGAGACTGAAAACACGGACTTTTGCTGTTCCCACAGCTTTTTATTTGGGAGGAGCTCAATTTAGCCCCTTTTTTCTCATTTCTTGTAAACAAATGAGAGAAATTACAGAAAAGGGATGAACTAGGAGAGGGAGACAGCAGATTTTATATATTCTTTACAGCTTTTTATAAACTCTTGGTCTTCAGCAAAGCTAATTCAATCTGTTGTTTGCAGTTACTCCCAAACACAGCAATCCACTCAGTTAAAAGCCTTTATTTTACCAATTAAACTAATCTTGAGCGTTGCAATTAGCAACCTATAACAAATAAAGTGTTTTCATTAAAAACTAATTCACCAGTATCTCATGATAGAATGATCTGTATGTGTTCAGGACTTTAGAACAGCTGAGCACACATCGTTCAAAGCAATATTTTTTACTTTATAACTTATTTTTTGTTACTTTATAGTCTAATTTTTAGTAGTGCAGCGGATCTAAGAAACTTTGCAGCGTGTTAATGCCGTAGACCCAGGACTTGCTTGAGCAACCCTCAGCAATGCTCTGCCAAAAAAGGCAGCAGGGCCCGCTCCCTCATCGCAGGCGTGTTCTGCTCCTCCTCTTCTGCTGAAATTAGTGTGGTTGCACAATAAACTGATCAAGGAAATGATCTCTGCGAGTTTTTCTACTCTCTTTCTCCCCAACCCACCCCCCTCCCCTCCAAAATAGTTTCCAGCCAGATCACTTCCTTTGCCAGCTTGCTGTGCAGGCTTAGTGCTAATACAAGAGAGATGAATATGTTCGCAGCAGGGGCAGGGGAGATCTCTTTAGGAAACTGCAGATTTACATCAGCTTAATTCATGTGAAGAGTCATCCTAAATGTCAGTTCCTCTGACTGGTGCTGAGATGCAGGGTGTGTTGCACTCTGATTTAATTGAAATGTGGGGGTTTTTTTTAAGAAACAAAACCAGAAATAGAAACGTCAAATCCTAATCTAAATCATGCCATGT
This sequence comes from Mesitornis unicolor, assembly GCF_000695765.1. Lineage (NCBI taxonomy): Eukaryota > Metazoa > Chordata > Aves > Mesitornithiformes > Mesitornithidae > Mesitornis > Mesitornis unicolor. Next base: position 8,389 of record NW_010179388.1, read on the forward strand.
AGACAGATAGAAAATATTCAGTTAGAGAGATTAGAAGAGCTGGGATATGACGCTGTTTACACATCGTTCCTCTTAACGAGTCCATGGCCTTCGCTGCAGGGTGAGACAGTTACCTTGCTCCATCTAGTGATGCAAAGCAAACGGGGAACGTGAGCTCTAATTTTTGAGCATATATTGTTACCCTGAGGTCAGTCAGGTTGCATTTCTTTGTGAAAAAGTCCAAAATTCAGCTCGTGTGGGTTCTTAAACTGTTTCACTGCCCCCTGCCAGCTCAATGCTGGGCTTCTCCTGCATGGATGAGAAAGGTAAATCCACAAGTAAGTGCACGTGTGAAGCAGAAGAGATGTGGGACGCTTCTTATTTCAGGGGACCCCGCAGTATTGCCATGTCAGTGTCTCCTTCCAGTCCTTGTTACCACACCAGCTTTATTGCTCACCTCTGAAATTCCCAAATTCGCTAGTAACTAATTCCCTAGCACTTCAACACTCTTCTTTCACACTTAATATTATATCTTTTATATAGGTCTCTTTCTTCCTGTGTGTTCGCTCCTAGTACTCTTGTTTGACAATTGAGACCGAGGTGCTTTTGCAGAATAAATAAAGGATTTGCAAAGCGTAAAAAGATTCATTTTGTTCTGAATCATCAGAAAAGTTCATTGCCAAAGATCCCTTTGTAGGAAATTGAGATGTAGACAGCAAGGAAGAGGCACCTGTAGAAGTTGATGTTGCTTGGATGAGGCCAGGATAAATGGCCCTGCCTGAGGATGTGCGTGCGTGCATCTCGGTGCTGACAGCAGGGGAAACCTTGGCCGTTTAACGGTAAAATAAATCCTGCCCAGACTTTTCATGGTGCGTTTAAGGAGATCTGAGACCTGTGCAGAGAGCGTGAAACACCAATAGCGCTGCCTACCTGCGGAGAGATTGCTGTAGAGCAGCCAAAATTATGAATGCTTTGGGTGAACTTTTGTCCCCCCGTTGTCTTTGCAAACAGAAACAGATGTATTTCTTTTAATATTTTTATTAGTAACTTCTTTTTTTTTTTTAAAGTAAAACTGCATGTTTACATTTCAGTCTTTAGTTCATGTGGTACTGCGGAGTAAAGAGATTAAAGTGATTACCAGAAATATGTTTATTATCATCAGTAGAGTACAAGTCCATGAAATCTAATTCATCATCTACATCTGTGTTTAATACTTGTATTCTATAATCTTTTTATTTTTCAGAATGTAATCGGTGTGGTTATTGGGAAAACAGATGTCAGAAGCTTTCCAGACAGAAAAAGTAAAGTCCCTTTTAACTATTTTTACTTCATTTTCTGGTACGGTATAATTTGGCATATATGCCTGAAATCGATATTTAAATGATAAACAGACTTCTTAGCGTAAAACGTATAGGATAAAAAAGTGCAAAGCATTTTTTTGTGTGCGTGAGAACCAAGATGAAAGAGCAGCATCCATTTGGCTCAACCTTATCAACTACAGTTTGGAAGTACTCCATCACGGAAGTGTTTTGGGCTCTGAAGAAGATGGTACCGATATGAAGCCACTGCTGGAATTGATCTGGTCCCTTCACGTTCATCCTCTCTTAAAACAGAAATGTTCAAGCTGTGTCTCGTAATTTCTGGTCTGAGTAGCACCGATGTGGTTACTGAACAATCTGCTGGCCTCTAGCGGTGCTCCCCAGATTGCGAGGAGAAAATTCACTACAAAATCTAGGAAACCTTCGAAATAACAGTTTTTAGACATATATTCCAGATCGAAACCAAGCTGTGCTAATGAATTGTAACAGTGCTGTTTATTTTTGCAGACATTGGGTCTGAGAGATACACCTTCAGCTTCACTATTCGTGATTCACCGGCTTGCTTTATAAATGTAACTTCCTGGGGCAGAGAGGAATACATCAGATCGCTCTCGGAAAGCTTTCGAGTTGGTGACTGTGGTAAGCTGGAGTTTATTCTTAACGTGTTTCTGCTTGATCGTGGGGTTTTTTTCCAGTAAATCAGTGTTATGTATTTGTGGTTTTGCTATATTTTTCTCTGAGGACTCAGAAAACAGTCTAATTGGAAACAAATTGTTCAGTTATGCTAAGTACAAAGAGGAAAGGAATTAGATTTCAAGGATTTAACTTCAAAACCAGTAAATATGTCAACAAAAAGTCCTGATACAAACCCACTGAGTGCAGCCACCCACAACTTACCTAGAGTTAATCACTCTAAATTCTTGCATTATATTCAGTTCTTAGAAATTATGAAATATAAACTCTGCAAAGTAGTTGGGCATTTTCCTTTGTCTTCATTTAGTTATAGAGAAGACTACGATAATAAAAACACAATGGAAATGTTGTATTTATTTACGGTTTGTGCTTTTATCTTGCAAAGTCAGTAGAAAGACTTTGCTGCCCATGGTTGCCGGATCAGAGTGTTTGGTAAAACTCGTGGCTATGAAGAGCACACACACAAGAACTCGGTGTTGTTTGGTTTCCATTAAACGTCTTGAGGGCTCCTGTGGGACTCTGGCTGTAATGTGAGCTGTCTGGACAGATATGGTTTTTAGGAGGAAAACATTTACCAGTAGTTACTGCACGTATCTTCCTTTCCATATCAACCATGAAAGCAACAGTTTTTAAATCTATTTCTGTTTATATGCATCTGTATTCAGTTTTCTAACATGTCGTATCAATGTTTTTTTTCAGTTACGATTGAAAATCCTTTAGTTCAGTCAAAGGAAACAGAAAGGGAAGAAAAATTCAACCCTGTGACTCCTAGGTAAGCTTAAAGCATAGACTGGTGGTTCTTTCCAGGAAGATCAATGTTGATACTTGCTTTGGTTCCAGCCAACTGCAGCAGCAATTGGTAGAGGTACCTGGGATTAACCTCCTTATACAGCCATATCTCCTCCCTGCTTTCAACCACGTACGGCCAAGTAATCTCAAAAGAGACTATATTTCTCATTATATGGTCTTTGGAGATTTAGATTTGATTTTGCCAAATTTTATAAGACATAACTGTTTTGTAGACGTTATATCCGTATCAAAATCCATTCACATGACATGTTTATCTAGAAGGTATTTTAATATACCATAATGCTATTTGTTACTTCTTTGGTGAGGCATCCTCATGTTCCTTTTGTATCATGCAATCTGTATATTTTGTCTTTCAGTGTATTCTCTATAATCTGAGCAATTTGAACTGGTGTATGAAACTAATTGACATTGCAAGGCGTAATTTAGATATGTTTTAACTTAGATACTTAAGATGTAGATGTTGGCTGAACTAATACACCTGTTCTTTAATTAGGATTTATTTCCTAATTGATCATATTCTAATATTTTTAATCATATGCAGTCATAAGAACATTGGCTAACAGTGCATTGTAAATATTACTTAGGTCATTGGGCTATTACTTTTGAAAACACCTTACCGAATCTAGTCTGGCTGTAGTAGTGTCTTATGTCATGATGCCAAACCCTCTCGATTATCTGCATTACAGACCTTTCAGAATGTAACTTATTTTTAGTGATTGATAAGGGCTGTGTTTCCATATCTTTGGGAGAGCAACAGAGGAATAAATCAGCAGTTATTTTCTTATGTGAATTGAATTAAAATTCTACACTGTTAATATATTGGCAAAAGAAATGCTGATTGATGGGATTTGTTTTGTGCATCTAGCTGCTACAAATTACTGCTCAGCGAAAACCACTCGGTGGTCAAAAGGTCTTCATGTTACGAAATGGACACCAAGCTCCTTTCTGTGTTGCATTTGCCCGTCAAGGACCCTCAGGATTATTATTCACTGGGCGATATCGTTGCGAATGGACAAAGCCTCGACGGAAGAATCCTCAACGTGCTTGCAGCTGTCATGTCAGTAAGTTAAGGAGTCACAACAGGGTGGTGTTTTCCTACTGTACCATGGGTAACTTCATTGACTTCGGTGTGAGGATGGATTTTGGGACTCACAGTGGACAGGATTCACAGAATCCCAGAATCCCAGACCGTTAGGGATTGGAAGGGACCTCCAAAGCTCATCCAGTCCAATCCCCCTGCCGGAGCAGGAACACCCAGATGAGGTTGCACAGGAAGGCGTCCAGGCGGGTTTTGAATGTCTGCAGAGAAGGAGACTCCACAACCTCTCTGGGCAGCCTGGGCCAGGGCTCTGGCACCCTCACTGAGAAGAAGTTTCTTCTCCAATTGAAGTGGAACCTCCTGTGTTCCAGTTTGTGTCCGTTACCTCTTGTCCTATCATTGTTTGTCACCGAGAAGAGCCTGGCTCCATCCTCGTGACACTCACCCTTTAAATATTTATAAACATGAATGAGGTCTCCCCTCAGTCTCCTCTCCTGCAAACTAAAGAGCCCCAGCTCCCTCAGCCGCTCCTCATAAGGGAGATGCTCCACTCCCTTGATCATCTTTGTAGCCCTTTGTTTGTTTGTTTAGGCTGGCAGCCGCTTCAAAATACTATGAAATAAAATGCGTCCCTTTATCTTGAACTAAAATGACTGTTGTTAAACTTTTAGTCGTGTATAGGTTTCCTTTTAACGGTGCGCATGGGGTTTTTTCCCCCTTTTTTAACTCTTCTGTTTTCTAGGTTATCACTTTTATTCTCCTAAACATTTAGTAGAGGAAAAATGACTCCTTCTCTTTCTTCTTAAAGGTTGGGGAGCCGAAGTACTTTACAACTTCAGACAAAAGAAAAGGTCAGAGGTGTGAAGTAAAGCTGTATGACGAAACAGAGACGTCTTTTCCAATAGTATGGTAAAATGTTACTTAATTCACTAAAATACACAAACTAACGCAGGAGCAGGTAAAGAAACTAACTGTAACACACAGTTATAACACCATCTTTTAATTTAAATGTATTGTTATTTGAGTGGCAACTGCGATGAGGAATGTACGTTGAAGAGAGGCTTATGAAAGAGATTCATTAGAGTGACCTTATATGTATTGTCTAGTTTTATGACGTGTTGACAGACTGCTAGCTCGTGGATGGCAAAATGAAGCTCAGTTACATCTTATAATGTGGAAATTCGAACTAATGCAGGAAATGGCATTTCAAAACAGCTGCAAAGGCAGTACATTTCTTCCACAAACTCAGGGGGGGGAGAAAAGGAGCATGCTTCATTTTTAAAGCCAAGCCAAATTCACAAGTGCAATGGAAACAGGCTGGAGCAGTTTTAAATGTTTAAAATAGTGCAGAAATACTTTGATATTATTTTGGCCATATTTTCATCATGTGCCCTATTTACAAACATGACTACGTCCATACCCTTTGTGCGTGCAGACAGTGATTTGTTTACACAGGAACTTTTGCATTTTGCCCATAGTTTATTCAATAAACTCGTGGCTTATCTACGAGCAGTGTTATGTGGGTATTCATTTGCACTGGGCTTGTTGTTCGCTGGTTGGATTTACCTTTGTCCCCTAGATAGGAGTAGCAAGATAGCATTGCACTTTGTGTCAGAGTTAAAGCTGTATTGTTGGTCAGTGTAATGTTTAACACAGTTAATGTACACACACAAACACAAATAAGCATCTGTGGTGTGAAGTTCACCAGCCCTTGAGCTCCCACCAATGTTAACTTGCAGCAGCAGCTCCAATATCCTTGTTTCAGCGGTGGCACCCAGTGACACAGAGCTGGGGGCTTCAGGAAGCAGAGACTCGGTGCCCTCCAGAACAAAACTGCTTTGGCAGTATTCTTGCCATCCAAACTTACAAGGAACTAGATGAGACATCATCAAGGGATCTAACCATCCCATTTATGATTTCTGAGGGGTACCACTGACCTCACTCTAGTCCCATCATCCACAGTCACAAGGCTGCAGTGTTGGGAAAGCAGCTGAACATCTGGCCCAGTGATGAGAGCAATCGCCTTGTTGCCACAGAGAAGGCTCAGCTGATAGGCAGTTGCTGTAACTGTGATTGCTTGAGTTAGAAATTGCTTTTGTCAAAGCTCTGAAATACACACAGTATTTTTCCAGGAATATTCTGCATGTTCACATAACAACAGAGCTGTGATCCCTTGGACCAATTTAATTATAAGAATATTATTTAGTAGTTTAATGCTAAACAGTTTGAGTGCTGTTTCCAAAATGTTTTAACACATTAACTTTTTTTAAATGCAGTTGGGATAATGAATCTATCCAGCTTGCACAGACTTGGATCCCACAAGAAACAGGTATAATAATCTGGTTTTTATGTTTTTACTGTAGTTCTTAACGTGATACTTATACTACAGTAACAGGTTGGCTTTTTTTGTGCACAGTAATATTTGCATCGGATGTGAGAATAAATTTTGACAAATTTAGGAACTGCATGACTGCAACGGTGATCTCAAAAACCATCATTACAACTAATCCAGGTAAGAGCTGTTGAAGTATTGCTTTGGTATTAGTAATCATGATAGATTAGAATGCATGAATGGACCTATTGGAGGTCAGATTGCTTCAGAAAGCTCCTTCTTCTGTTACGCAGTGACCAATGCTTTTGGCTTCTACCCTTTTGTCTTATTTATTTAATTTTATCAAAGCAGCCTTCATATATTCCAGGTAGGACTAACAGCTGAAGTAAAAAAAGATAAAATAAACTCTTGGCTAATTCCAATGTTGGTGCCGCCAGAAGAAAAAGTTGCAAAATAGAATTATGCTGGTTTTTTTACGTGCAACATCTAGTAACAACTTTTTAAAATAATTTTTTCAAGAAACAGCAGAAGCAAATGTTCTCTACAGCTTCATCAAAGAGAGTGCACAGTCAGGATTCCTGCATGATAAAATGGAGGAGCAGTCAAAAGAATCCATCAACTGTAAGCACGGATCCAAGCACTTTGATTTTATGGAACTGTCTGGTGTAATTTCACAGAGCAATTGAAATTTCAAGTTCTTGCTCTGTGTGTTCAGGGAAACTAAAGTAAGGTATAGCCTGGCTGCATGCTTAAATTGTGGCCTGCTGTTACTGGGGCTATCTCTTATAACATCAGTTATGGATCTTCAGTGCCTGTGTGCTCCCTTGCAGCCTGTCTGTGTGTTCTTTCTGTCTTGAGTAAGTATGAAAAATATAAAGGGAAAGTTTTTGTCAAAAACTCATTTTTGGAGGTTACAAAGATTAAATATTGGACATATTCCTCACTTCACTCCCCTTTTGTTTTATTCTTTGTCCCCAGATGATAAGGCTGCTTCAAAAGGAAGGTGTGTGGGGATTTTCTAGTGCTTTAGATCAAATCCTCTCCTTTTATTACCTTAAGATCCCTTTTTGTTGCTCTTCCGTGCTGTTTCTTTCTCAGACACGCTTAACATATCCTTTAAACTTTCAGTGGAGACTATCGTCAACGTTTATACTGTGGAACAGCTGAAAGAAAAAGCTTTACAGAGTGATGGGAAACTTGAACCAGTCTACGGCATTATTTATGGCTACATCTCTACACTGGACATTGATGATAATGCATCTAAAGTTATTCGCAACAGATGGTAAGCAACCGCCTGGTTTAAATTTGTAGTAAAACCCGCTTATCCCTCTTCCCCTGACTCAAATTAGATGGAACAATAATTTAGCCCAGTTCTGGATATGAAATAAGGCTCCTCTGGAGGAAGCCATGTGAATTTCGGTTGTGTAGACTCCCAGAAGTAGCAAGGCTTGACTTGGCTTTATGAAGGACTCGCTCTTTCTGGTCTAGAGGAGCGAAGAAGAAAGAGGCCGCTTTGCCTCAGACAGACTTAAGAGTTTAGAAGATGAATGTTTTTTTTTAAAAGAGGAAATTTCAGTCTAGAAAACAGTTCTAGAAACGGAGGGATTGCATATGTGCATTAATCATCATCTTATGTTTCAGTTCAATCTGTCGCTTCCTGGTGAACGAAACGTCAAACACGTGCACTTTCTGCCACGACGTCTCTCTGGATTCAAAGTCAACCTTTGCAAGCTTTGACATTCTGCTTGATCTGACAGATCACACGGGCACTCTTTATTCTTGTTACCTCTCTGACTGTGTCGCTGAGGAGACACTAGGCTGCACAGTAAGTAGAAATGAATTTGGTGGTTCTTATTTGAGCTGAGCCATGAAGCCTGATGAAAATTATATGTAAATGTTCCTCATGTATATGTGTGTATATACCAGTTAAAAAATTGCATGTATATATGGATACATACACACACAGAGCTTTTTAACAAGTTAAAAGCTAGAAGTCAGTAGGTGCTAAGGAGAAAGACATTAAATGTAAGAGTGAATACTTTAATTTACACTTCTCTGAAAACATGGCTGGCACTCCCTAATTTTGATTCTCAAACACCCTGCAATTTATTCAGATTCATCTGACTGTCTTGGTACACATATTACACCAAGCACAATGTTAGAAGAGGGGGAAAAAACAGCGTAGAAATGTATAAAAAATGCATAAGAGGCTCTTTTCATCATCACTTTGTTGTGGAGGTGTTATAACTGTATGCTGAAGACATGTTCTGTTGATGCGCTGTTATGAACAGGTCCATGAGTTCCTTGCTCTAACAGAAGACAAGAAGACTGCATTGAAATGGCAACTTCTTCTGGAACGAAGCAAGATTTATGTTAAAGTTAGTATTTAATGTTAATTTAAAACAGTGGCTGTTCCCCATTAGGTGGTATATTTAGTGCTGAAAAATTCCATCTCAATTCTGCTGAACTTTTAAAAATAATGAATCGGTTTTGTACAATACTCCGAATATTCCAAGCAAATAGTCCTTGTCGTAATTTCAAGATTAGGGATGTCCCTGCAGGGTCAGATATAGAGGCCTCTTTCAGGCAAAATACGAAAGACACAAACTGCTCTTAGCCAATACTGATTAAGGAGCTGGTATTTCAAAAGCATCTGTACATGATTTACTCACTGGCTGTAGGTTTATAAAGTTAACACTACCAGTTGACAAGAATAAAGCCTGATCTATGTATGTAATAGACTGCATGGTATACAGGGTTGCCTAAATATATTCCTTAGTTACCTGTGTTTTGGGAAATAACGTGATGAGGCATCTCCAACATCTGTGATTCTCCTTAAAGCGACAACATCAGATTCACACGTGGGAGCAGTTGTTAGAAGATCTGCTATTACTCACAATATTCCTTGCTTTCTAAATTGCATGCTGTGTACTTGACTGGATTCCTTTCTCACAGAACTGCCTGGTTTAGGACCACTCTAAACTGACTTTCTTTTTTAAACTCGTCCTGCTAAGCAAATCTCCCATCTCCCCCAGCCTTTGCCACTATTTCCAGGAAAAAATGCAAGTGTTTTACTTCAGCAGTGAGAGGAATACAGCATAAAATGTGTGTACCCGTGTCTAAAATAACATCTGTGTAACCATATCTGGCAGTATTGTGTGATACTTGAAAATAACACATTTCAAAGTGCTACACAGCAGTAAAAACAAAGACCCTTGATTATTTTTACAGGTTACTTTGTCACCCAGCTGGAGAAGCGGACTGAAAGTGAATGTCCTTTCATGCAAACTGGCAGACCCTGCAGAGGCGAGTCAGAGCCTGATGGGAAAAGAGACTGGAAATAAGAGCTTACAGTGTATGGCTTGAAAACAGCCAGGAGAAAGAGCATTTCTCCCCTGTATTATTAGATGCAGCACGCTGTTGTTGTCATATTTTGCTAAGAATGTTCTGATGGTAAAGAAGGAATATGAATTATTAACCCCTGTAAGTGGGCTTCTGTATTGATCTTTTTTCAGGTGATTTAAAAAGCACACCAGGGCCTCAGCTTAAGAAAAGCTCTTACCCCCCTTACAAGGGGGATGGAGGCTTTCCTCACTCAGTTTAGAATATATGTGAAAAAAAAAATAATTCAGAAATAAGAAATAGCACAAGACATCTGTTGAACTTCTGTGTTTTTAACTGCCTCGCTACTTTCGTGCCACTTTTGTGTCTGTTCAAAAAATAAAGACCCACTTTGAAACGCTGCCTGGGTTTCTGGTGTGCATCGGTGAGTCCAAACGCAGCACTTCTGGCAACTGCAGAGGCTTGGAAATAGCCCCGATGTTTGCAAGGCTGATTTCTGTAGGGCAGGCTAAGTCTTATTTTATTTCATTAAAATGTTGAAGTGAATGTTTTTGTTAATTTTAATCACACCCCAGCTCAGCAATCAATACACAGGGCTCAAGGCCAAGCTGCAAATGATGCGTTGCTGCCGTTCCCATAGATGGTAATGGTTGACAGGCACGAAGAAACCAAAACAGTACAGAAAACATATTTAATCCTTCCTCTTTCAGAATTATTCACAAAACCTCCTTGCTCTGGGCTGACTTCTCAGCTTGGCCCCGCTCATCGGGTTGCATCAAATTCAGCGCACAGCTTCCCTGCTGACAGCAGCAGCCTTAAACCAAGCAACATTTCGACTCCTCTGAGCCAGGGGCTGGATCTGTTCAACGTAAGAGCTGAATATTTTTTGTTGCAGTTGACTTTGGTTCCTTAGGCTGCCTTTAGAAGCAACCTGAATTATGTTCACAGCGTTTAGGCCTCAACATACAAGGAACTTTCACAGGTGCTTTAAGGCAAAATGCAGTGAAGTGTGTGCAGGGTCAGGACCCACGGAGGTGCCGTCTGGGTACTGGTGTGCTACAGCTGCGTGCACTGGAGGAGTTGATAGAAAAATGTCTATTTTTCTTCTGTAACATGTTCTGCTTTTCATTTTTACCGTGTGATTTGCGGTATCCTGGACCACGCTGCTCTTTCAGAGGTGCTCATCTTCGGGCTACGGTAATTTTCTCGGCAAGACTCGCCAAATGCACTCTTAAAACCAGAGTGGTTATTAAGATCTGGCTCCAATAAATGGAAGCGTTTCACTTTGGTGCTTGCATGTACGTAAAAAACAACAAAAAAAATCAAAATCCATCTGTTTTTGTTAGAAATAAGTCAGTTCTGCACAACCTTTGAAAAGGGTAAGTTTTGATGTTTGCAGGGGGAGGGTTTTTTTAATTATATTTTACAACTCTGTCACTCCTTTGAATTGAAAGGGAGCTCGCTTGTCATGCAAGCTGGTAGAGAGCGTTAGATCAGCTGGAGTTTGGAAACAGGAAAAGTTACACAGCGTGGCTTCTTTAACAGCTGGAAATATTTTAAAACTCCAACTGTTGCACTGCATTACGTAAAAAAGGCGATTTCTGCAGTTAGATTTTTATTTAAAATACATTAAAATTGGTAAAACTCAAGTTTTCTGGTCACTTTTACCAAGGAGCTGCTCATTGATCTTTTGTGTTATTTCACTCTTAGAAACGTTATCTAAAAATGAGTTTAGGAAAAGAGATCTGCCAAGCATCTGGCACACTTCTGCTGTGCTACGCCCTTGGAGTGGGAGGGAAAGCAATCCTCATTTAATTTGCACATCTGAAAAACGCACGGAGGAATCGTGAAACCAATCTGAAAAGCAAACATCTTTTTATTGAAGAATACCCCAAGGAGAGAAATGCTTTCTGAGGCTGTAATTCTTGATTTACTGCTACGCATCCATCTTTGACGTTACATAGCATGGGTGAGCTTTAGCTCCTACATCACCATTTTAACCGTTTAATTTGTCGCTTTTATTTTAAGGCAATGCATTGGCAAAGCTCAAAGATCAGCGGAACAGAAGAGCACACCCTGTGACAGCCATCCCAGCCCCTCCTCAGCTGGTGGGCACGCTGAGCCCAGCTCCAAGGTACGCTTGAGGTATTATTAACCCTCTGCCCCAAGCTGGGATGGACTCCAGGTCCAAGTTGGAGCCTTCATGGAAATGGGGCTGTTTTAATTAAATGCCTTTCGAGCCTGTGGGTTATGTGTCCCTGATGTGCCACAGTCCCTTAAATGCCTGGGCCCTGTAAGAGTTCAGCGCACAGGACAGCTTGTGTGTCTCCTTGTTCACCAGATGTTCCCAAAAGAGCCTCTTCCCACACAGACATGGCCCCAGCCCAGCTCCTGGTCAGGATCTACGCGTTTGCTGTGCCACCTTAAACCGCATGGAGAGGACATCGCTTATCCCAGCTTCTATCTCATCGTTGGCCTGCACAGACCCCACTCCTTTGGGAGACCCTGTCAGAATCAGGTCCCCTTCTTCCAGGGTGACTATTTCACTGATGTAGCTGATCAGGTAGGGGATGGAGAAGATCATCGAGGACGTCTCCCCTTCCTGCCTTAGATTCCCGTTCACCTTGAGCCAGATCTTCAGCTTGTGAGGGTCTGGGATCTTCTCCTTGGGCACGAAGTCACTGACGGGGCAGGAGGAACTGAAGCCCTTGGCCAAGGTCCATGGCAGCCCCTTCTTTTTGCACTCCTCCTGCGTGTCCCTGGCCGTCATGTCCAAGCACAGGGCATAGCCTGCAACGTGCTCCATGGCAGCCTCCTGAGCCACGGCCTGGGCTCTCTTCCCGATCACCACCCCCAGCTCCACTTCGTGGTGCAGGTTGGTGCAGTAGTAGGGCCGGAGGATGGGCGACCCTTCGCGCACGTAGGCTGAGGAAGGCTTGAGGAAGAAGAGGGGCTCCCGGGGCAGCGCGCTCCCCATCTCCTTGGCATGGTCGGCGTAGTTGCGCCCCACGCAGACGATGTTCTTGCCCCACTCCCAGAAGCGGGACAGGGGTTTGGAGGAGGCCATGCCCGCGGCCGGTCTACCTTACCCGGA
>NW_010179389.1:0-13467 GCF_000695765.1 Mesitornis unicolor
CAACTGAGCGATTCTGTGATTCTGTGAAAGGCAGTGGATGCACTGTAACTTTACAGACGTGTGTCAGCACTCTGTTTCCAATAAATATTGTCCCGCATTCTTCTCAAAATGATGAGAGATTTGCAGTAACACTGTGACCACTTATTCCAGGAGGGTTCCTCCCAGCTTTCCTCAGAGAGATGAGAGAAATTATGCTCATGGAAATATCATTACTGTGAGTTCACATAATCCTACTTTTAATCAAATGATAATTTAAATGTAAATTCCGCTTCATGCTTTTAGGAAAACAGTAAACACTGCTGTTAAAAACTCATCCTCAGAAAAGATCATTACCACAGTTGACATTTAACAAACCAGGGGATGGGGTGAAAATCAGTGCAATTCAAAATTTATGCAGATATTTCACCTATATCTCTTTCTTCAAAAAGATGAATTTTATATAATATTAGAAACTCATATAGTAGTTACAGAACCCCAAAAAGAGAAAGCATGGCAGACAAAGCACACAGAGATATTTAAGCCTTTATTTTTTCCTTCTGGAAGATAAACCTATACCGTGAATACTCTGCTAACAGTCTTCCTTGAGTAATGTGTTTACAAGCCGTTGCTTTGAAACCATCACTCCTGTGAAGTTTTAGGAACCTAATTGATTTGCTCCTCACTGGCAAAGATGTGAAAGCTGGAATATTGACAGGAACATCAAGAGAGCTGAAATGCATTAGCATAAAGTTCACATCAAATGCAAGCAGAAAAGCAAAATAAATCCACTCAGAAGTTTCAGAGCTCTCAGCAAAAGACAAGGCATTCAAACCACTGCTCACACCAGGATGCACTATTAGCTGCAGAGATGATAGGCCACTTCATCAGCTGGTGTATCACAGCAGACACGATGATCTGGCTCATTATTCTTGCTAAATTATGCATGCATGGTAAGGGGGGGTCAGGAGTGAAATCAGAAATCATCCCAGTTCATCATGTGCCAGATCACTGGAACATCTTCAATAGATGCCGCCAGCAGCACACAGGCTGTACAGCCAGGCATTATATGGACAGAGATATTCCATTTCACTTGCGATTACCTTGCTGGTTAATAGTAGGAAAGGATCGGAGTGATGCATCAGTGTCTGCTCTAGTTGGCTGGGGAATGAAAAAGACCTCCATATTTATTCCACATAATCACAATGATACAAAATTACCTGACTTAGAGCAATCAGAAACGCGCGAGCACTTCGGGGACCAGCAAAGCACGATTCCTCCCTTGGAGCAGCAGGACGGCCACCTTCACTGTCCTGGGTGCGACATAGAGAAGGACCGGGACTGAATTCTCCTGCCATTCAGAATCTTCCCGTGAAGGCTCGTGGTAATGCTGGGCTGGCTCCTCACTGCATGGCCTCAGCGGAGTGCTGGGGAACCTTCAAAAGTAGGTGCTGGAGGGAAAAAGAACCAAACCACCCACATGTATTTATAAATATATAAGGTTTTGCTCTGCCATATAAAAATGCACAAGCACCCAAACCCTTGAAACAGCCCAACAGGTTCTTGCTTCCCAACCATCCCTCACTTCACACTGAGGGATGCAGGGATTTTCATACTGAGCTGGATATTCCAGTTCCTCTGAAGAGAAGCCCAAAATAGACTCAGGGCGTGTGCTTATTTTAATTCATGTGCAAGCCCATCCCACGATGGGACTTCCTCCTTTAGGAGATGGCTTCTCTGGTGGCTGGTTTTTTAGTGTTAAAAAGACTGAGCCCTGCAGGAGCTGTTCCCGAAGGTGTGGGACGTGGTGGTCCCCAGCAGGCCCACCCTGGGAGCCCTGAGCAGGTGGGTGGCAGGCCAGCCCCCGGCGTATGGGGAGTAATGCTGTCTCCTCCACCTCCTACGTTACCAGCATTTTTCCCAGTCCCGCACAATGCTGGCAGTGCTTGTTTGTGAGCAGGCTGGTGTGGCTGCAGCGCCGTGTGACTGAATAAAGCTGCTGGCAGAGGTGGAGCCGTCAGCACTGGTGAACCACCACCGCACACTGGGCTGCTGCGGCCGTGCGGGCTGCCGTGCTCTCATGGGCAGCATCATCATCTCATGCAGTGTCTGGGGCCTGAGCACGGGCTGGCTCAGCCCCGGGAAACCCGCCAGCAGCCCCCGAGCAATGCTCACCCCCTGGGGATCTGGGGCAGCAGCTGAGTGCTCTTCATCAGCGCTGGGAAGATACAACAGGACGAGAGCAGAATAACAAAAGTTCTGAGATGTGATTTATGGAGAAAAAAAGAATAAAGTCTGTATTAGTTTCCAATGGCATTTAAGTTTCAAAGGCCAGCCAAGACTTCTTTTTTTAAAAAAATCCACTTCACTCTTTTCTACAGGAACTTTTCTGTGTTGTGTTTAGATGGTGTTATAACAATAAACAGTCATCTTTGCCTTAGGGAACTGCAGATGCTGCCAAAGCAGGCAACATTTTAAACCTCCAATAACCTTTAACTAATTGCAGAAGTCAAGCCAGACAGCCCAAACAAGCACAGAGCTGGGATCGGGGCAGGCCAGGAGTGCGCTTCAAGGAAGAGTGACACAGCATGGGCTTTTACCCAGGTGCTGCTGCCAACTGGCTTACGGAGAAACTTCACATCACTGTAAAGCCCAGAAACTGCCTTCAAAAAACTAACCAGCTCCTTCAATGCCCATACAGCTACTGGTCTGTGAATTGAAGCCCAGGTGTGG
The DNA here is from genome assembly GCF_000695765.1 of Mesitornis unicolor. Classification (NCBI taxonomy): domain Eukaryota; kingdom Metazoa; phylum Chordata; class Aves; order Mesitornithiformes; family Mesitornithidae; genus Mesitornis; species Mesitornis unicolor. The sequence continues at coordinate 2,710 of NW_010179389.1, forward strand.
TTTCCCAACCTCCCCAACAAATGGCAGGGACCAAGAGGAACTGGGAGGCACAGCCCCTGACGCTGAGATAGGCACTTCTGCTCCCAGCCCCAGGGGATGCTCAAGGCTGCTTCAGCTGAAGGGAAGGCTGGCTGCAGCACAGCACACTTGCTGAAAAGTGGTAAAAGCTATTCCAGAAAGAAAGGTGGCAAATTACTCTTTCTAATCAATTCTCCCCCTCCTCAGACAACTGAGGCTAGCAGAGGTGGGACCTGTTAGGGAAGCTGCTGAGCTGGATGAGAGAATTGAGTGCTCCCTCAGCAAGTTTGCAGATGACACTGAGTTGGGAGGGAGTGTTGATCTGCCTGAGGGTAGGAAGGCTCTGCAGAGGGACCTGGACAGGCTGAATCCATGGGCTGAGGCCAATTGGATGAGCTTCAACAAGGCCAAGTGCCGGGTCCTGCACTTGGGTCGCAATAATCCCATGCAGCACTACAGGCTTGGGGACGAGTGGCTGGAGCTGCCAGGCAGAAAAGGACCTGGGGTCCAGTGATAGGACAAGGGACAATGGGAGCAATCTGGAGCATAGGAGGTTCAATCTGAACATGAGGAAAAACTTTTTCACTGTGAGGGTGCCAGAGCATGGCCCAGACTGCTCAGAGAGGTTGTGGAGTCTCCTTCTCTGCAGACATTCAAAACCCCCCCGGCCGTGTTCCTGTGTGACCTGGTCTGGTGATCCTGCTCTGGCAGGGGTTGCACTGGGGGAGCTTTTGAGGTCCCTTCCATCTCCTAATATTCTGTGATTCTGTGATTCATTAGTTGCTTATTGCTTTTCACTGATGAAGACCAATGATAGCTTACTGAGCACCAGCCCTGCTTTGGGGTTACTAGGCTAAGAGCTCCAGTGCAGCCACTGAAATGTTTCAAGTGGGTCTGAAAGCACATTCCAAAATTCCCTTCAGGGACCACACAACACCCGGGTGAGACCATGGCCCAGCCCACTCCACATCTTCCCAAAGCCTCCTGGGGGCTGTAAACCAAGGCTCTTTCACCTGGCCCACATCCTAGAGTGGCTCAGGCAGTTTATTTCAAACTGAGTCAATTTTTAGAGCTACTGTTCATGAGCTAAGAGGTTTTAATTTGAGATTCTACACTGTTTGGTTTTTTTTTTTAAGTAATTAAATTAAGAGCACCCTTCCCCCAGCCTGGTCCATAAAGCTTTCCCTGGAGATGCTCAATTGAGAGGATCTGGAACTCATCACGGTACCATCTGCCTTTCTCCGAGAGGTGATCAATCATCCTGAAAGTTTAAACACCCACAGTGCCTTAATCTGTTATAGTGTTCAAATCAACCTATTTTAAACAGTGAAAGGGAGGACATGCTGTCCCCTCATGGCACAGTGGTCAAGACCCAGCTTCCATGCCTGCCAAGCTAAAAAACACCAACATTTCCTAATCTTTCCAGTCAGTGCTAAGACAGAGATCCTTCTTCTTAGGGAAGGCACACATACAGAAATGGAGAGCTATGTGTGACACTAGCTCATATATCGCCCTATAACATGGGTGAGGGAACAGTGTGCATCCCAATGCATGGGCCTGAGGAGGGATGAGTTTTCCAGACCTGCTATCCTTCTGCCCACACATCAAAACTTTGCCTGGAAGCAGAGGAGAAAAAAACTAATGCCTTATCCTGCCACAGTTAACGTCGGGGATGCATGAAGGGCTCCTTCTCCATAGGGTCCAGGTAAATTCCAAAGACTGTGGAAATCAGACAAATGCTGATGGCTCCGTTCCCCTGTGCTAGGATGAAGTGAGAGGCCAGGCCAGACCTACAAGACAGCTTTATCTGTCCCAGAGGAACACTGCTTAATCAACAGACCAAGCACACGGAGTTTACTTTTCACTTGTGTTGTCTGCAAGCTTTGGTATTGCACAATGCAGGTGTTTTGGTCCACATCAAGTCACGACACGAGTGGTCTCAATGCTACTGAGGTTGGCTTTGCTCTGCCCTGTGGTGGCCCAGTGCTGCTAAGGAAGGTGGCAGGGGCCACAACTCTGATTCCCTCAGGTCCCCGCTGCCTGGTACAGCCCTGTGTGTTCAAGAGACATCAAGGGACTCGACAGAGCTTGCCAGGAGAGGAACAACCAATCCCACTAGCATCACTGGCAACAGCAGCAAGTTGCTTCTACAGTTTGTATTTAGCATGCACTGGTGCAAGCCAACAGTTCCAGTGCTGTTGTGTGGAATACTGGAGGGAAAAGGGTACAAAGCATTTTTGATCATTTCTGTTTCTAGCAGATGAGTAGGCAGACTATTAAGAGAGTTGAATTGAATGTAGGATTTCTTATAACAACCTGGGATGAGACATGCTGTCATCATTGGCTTAGAACAAGTCCTGATCCAAAAAATCACTGTTTGTCCAGATTGGCAACAAATTGTTTGTTTTCTTAGAAAAGAACACTGGGTAGTCCACAAGTTTGTGAATCATTCTCCACCACGAAGAACTCCACCCCAAGTTTCTCTAACAGACAGCTATTTATTGACCTGCTAAACCTTTTCTCAGCTTACCTAGAGACTCCAGCCAGCTTCATTGTGCTGATCTTCATCGACAGAGAGAAACACACAGGGCACCTCAGTGTTCTGCTCATCACTTCAGAGCTCAAGCTCCTGGATGGGGTTCTGCACTGGAAATAAGCTGTAGCCATGAAGGTTGCAATTCTGGAAAACACTTGGTTGTTCAGAAAAGCACATACATCCCACCCTCAGAACTGTCTCTACTGGAGCTTAATAGGAAAGCAAGTAATTTAAAGTGCTGTTTGGTGTGCATATGCAATGTTCAAGAGTTTAAGGACTCCCTAGATGGTGAAGTGCACCTCAGGTGCTCTTACAGAGCCAGACTCTGCAGAGGCTACAGACAAGCCTTCCGCTGACTTTTCTGAGTGTTGTTAGTGATAGGAAGCAGGAGACAAGAACGTGGTGGGCAGGAGAGAGGGTGCAACAAAGTGGAAATATTTGAGGATTTTACAGATGAGTATGTGAATTAGGCAAGTTACAGGAGAAATTTATGCATTGTTGTTTTGCACTGAAATATCCTGTGTTTTCACTGTGCATGTCCAGGAGGCACCTATGTAACGGACAGCTGGCAAAGGACCCCAAGGCACACTGTCACTTCAAAGAGGCCACAGTAGGCACCACAGGAGAAGTGAAAACCGTATAAATCTGACAGATGCCCTATGAATGAAAAGATAAATTTCCCTGACAAGCTCTGAGCCCAAACCAATCACACTGTGCTGCTGTTTCCTGACTAGGAGGCAACCAAGGCATGAAATGCAACATCTGTCCCAGACCTTTTCAGCCCCAACCCAGCTGAGGGCTTCCCAGTTCTGGCCACTAGGCAGATCAGACCGTAACTGAGATGAATCCAAGTCTGGGTTCAGATCCTCCTCCAGAGCCACTTCCACCATTGGAAACATTGCTGGGTGAAACGGGATTTTCAGAAACACTTACCTGCGGGATAACTCCTTGTCACTGTGGACCAAGGGCGGCGATCGTCCCTGTGCCACCATCCTGCCAGCTCCACTCTTCTTGAAGTGAGAAGAAAAGACCACGAGACCTGCTGCCTGTCTGAACTTCATCCGTAGGCCCACAGAGCTAATCTTGGAGACAGCTTTTGTGATGAAAAGGGCTTTCTTGAGGTAACAAAGTCACATCATGATCAGCCAAGACTAGTAACTAAAAGCCATGGCAATCATCTGTAAATCAAAAATATAGTTACAGCATGTGCTTTGGGAAAGAGCACAAAGGGCCAAAGTTTCCTTTTCCTTAAGTCAGCCCAGAAAATCATTGGCTAATGTCTGAAACACAGCCATCATCTCCATGGTGCCCACTGAGATTTCTCTGGAGAAGAGGGGGAGAGAAACATATTCAAGATGTAACACAAGTAGCAGGAGCTAAGCTGGTTTAATTCTGTCTTCCCCCATGCCCTGGTTTCACTCCAGTGTCACTCCCACCATTGTGTTTTTACTGATGTCTACATCTGACACATTTTCAAAGCCCAGAAGTGAACAGTCCTCAAAACATAGTGAGAGCTGCTTGAGGACCTCTTTCCAATATTTACACAAACAACCTCAGAGGTCTGAAAACATCTCAAAGCCCCCACATCCCACAGAGGCCCTCCATCATGCCCATGAGCTTTGGGTTTGGCCCAGAGCACAGGAAAAGCCTGAACTTGTGAAACAGAGGTTAGTCAGATTTGACTGAACATCTGGTCATCGTCAGCACGGAGAGCAGCACCAAGATGGGCGTTTATGATATTGGCCCTGAACAACTGCTTTCTTACAAAACAGAGAATTTAGAAGTTTGCTGTATGTAAGGCTGTTTATTGGCTCCTGTTATTGTTTTCATCGGTTCCATTCACCAACAACCAGTTTGCAGAAGAAGCACTGATCGCATCCAGCAGACAACTTCCCAGACACCCACATGTACTTTACTCTGTCAGCAGCAGTTGTACCATGGTCCACACCGCAGAGACAGCTCCACCATGAGCTAGGAACTGTCCCACCATGATCCTCGCTGCTCCAGGGTCTCTCCAGGCTGTTTGCAGCATGCTCAGATCAGCCCCACAGGATTAAAAGCAACACCTGATTCCAGTGGTGATGATAATGCTTACAGAATTTGCTATTATAAAGAAAAGGTGGGCGAGCAGTTGTGAATTTGACTCTGCTTGGCAGCAAGGACTCCCCAACACCTTCTGCAACCCAGTGGCTCTCATCAAAGGTGCCTTCTTTGAGGCAGCCAAGTTGGAAGAATGTTGGCCAGAAATGTGTGAATTAGTCAGTAACTCTGTGAGTAACAGGAAGAGAGATATAAGGACCCAGACGACTGCTGCCTCATCACACGAGCTGCAGGGCTCCACAGCAGATGTTAAGAGCATTATTCATCCTGCCACACACTGGGGACTTTCACTGCACTTTCACTGCAGGGCTCTGAGGACGGTGTCTGTCTGTGCCGTGTCTGTACATCCTGCATCCAAGCTGGGGCCCCTCAAATGCCACCATGGGACAAATGAAAGGAAACTATACTGATGCTAGGACACCACACATTCCCAAAGCATGTAGGAAGAGGCCATCTCCAGGTCTTCTTTGGAGAGACAGAGTGGATTATTTCATGAAACTGCGTGGGGTGACATACCCCAAAATGCAGCTGCTCTCAATGAGACAGCAACCCTGCCAATGTCGCAGTCTCCGGGTGAGCTCAGCCCATGCCAAGGTTGCTCCACAGCAGAGATCCCCATGCATCGCTGGCTTGGCTGGGGTTCCTCAGCCGTGGAGAGGTCTGTCAATGGAGCTGGAGCCCTCTAGCAGACATCGTTTGGGTGACTGCATGGTGCAGGTCCACATGCATGCGGACCACAAGAACCAACCACACTCGAACCTTGCAGAGGGAGATGCGCAGGCTTACCCACGTCTCTGAAGAGCCTTCCTGTGCACATCAGGGTCCTTCACACACTTTACGCTGAGCTTGAGTGATTCACAGCAGAAATACTTGAGCAAGCACTTTCCTGAACGAAGGTTGCAGCTCCAGATTGTTTCTCTGCGTTCAAACAATCAAGTTAATAAATCAAAATAAGCTTTCAGAAGATTCGTGTTCAAAAAGGATTAAAAACATAGGGGTTTTGCCAGAAATAGTAGGCCCGGATACAGGGTTTGACCTCTTTTTTGTCAAATACACAGGAAACATCTGTGCAGTCAAGCAGAACTACGTAGCAAATTGGATCAAGATGATTCTGACCGTGTTTGTGAGTTCCTGAGATCCTTTCTTCAGATGGAGAATAAGTAAATTAATATGCAAGTCTCGAATTTGGGATATGCATTAATTTATGGGGGGGCTTTTCTGCCTCTAGATAAACACTTTGCAGATTGCTTTGTTTAAGAAAGCACAAGACAAAAAATAGGAGCATTTCCACAGCACAGTGTGAAGTTCACTATTGTATGTAGGGTAGATTCAATGCACAAACACCGTAAAAATGAAATTGCGCTGACAAGTTAGTATTTTATTCAACAGCATTCTAAGAATAATTCAGTGAGGATGATAAAATAACAAGTTTTTGCCTGTTCAGCACTAGACAATAAAATTTCAGTGTCCAACCCATCACGCAGCAATATCACCAGCAAGTCAGAGCCCTGTTAAACGAAGAACTTCACAAACACGTAACAGAAGACCCAGCCAAGAGAAGTCACGCTGACCAAAGCACGCTGGAGCCTGGCTGGTTTAGACAATCAGGTCACCTAGAGCAAATTCCAATTAAACAGGCTTCTCTACCAAAGGTTCTCTCGCCATTGCCTTTGCCCGCTGTTATTCCAAGGGGGTATTTCCAGCTCTTGGGTCAAACCAAGAGCTTTAGAGTAAGCTGCTGCATATCCCATACCTCTGATTTGAAGGCACCAACCGTCACGCCCTCCGAACATGGGCTAAGAGAAACATTATTTGTTTACCTCGTTTGAGCGTTTGACCTTCTGTGTAATCCAGATGAGGGTTTAAAAGGCACAACCATATCTTATTTAACATTTCCATCAATCACCCTCAGCTGTTTGCCTTCCTGGATGGCCTTTTCCAGCTTCATTGCTTTAGTGCGATCCCTGTGGAGCACGTTGCTGCAGGCAGCTCTCCCAGGGAGCTCCTCCACCCGGCCAGGAGGAGCCGGCAGCAGAGGCCTGGGAAAGGCGATGGGCTTAATTCAACTGTTGGTGCAGAGGTTGTGCTGCTGAGATTTTATCACCCTGGGAAACAGACACGGAAGTGATTTAAACACACACGGACACAGAAAGGAGAGCAGAAAAAGCCCAGCAGTGTCTTGCCTCTCGGTGAATACTGAGCCTGGAGCAATGTCCCTTGCACATAGGTCCTACAGAGGAGAGATGGTCTGTCTGCCAGCTAGACTAGTGAAGGACACAGGCAAGACAGAAGGTGTGGTTTTTTTAAGACTATCACTGAAAACCTTTAATTCAAGTGATTGTTTATACAACCATCGATGTTCTGGGAACAGCAGTACTCTGGACGCACCTTTTTTTGGTACTGTGATGACACAGGCTAGGCCACTTCAAAATTGTATGAGGTACTCTCATGTTTTAACTAGAACGCTATCATAACTTTTTGTTTCTTGGCTTCTATTACTCAGTCAGGAGCATTTCTTACAGCACTGGGCCACCTTCCAGGCATAACATCTACCAAAGGCACTGAGTATGTCCTAGTTTTTCTCAGAATACAGACCAGAGCAAAATCACTACAATACAGCAAGAGTAGGAGAAGACCAGCAACAAGGAGGTCAAATAGTAATTAAAACCAAATCAAAAAAAGAGCAACCCAAAGCTGCCTAATCTATGACCCCAGGAGAAAATGACTGTGAACAACAAACAGAATCCATTACAGTAACACTTTGCAGAACTAGCAGTGCAACACAACTCTGCAGGGCAACGCGCGCAGGGGCAGCCCCGAAGTTCCCAGTGCTGAGTGCTGCTGGATCAGCAACTGTTCTCTGCCACCGGAGGCAGGAGCCTGGGAACGTGCACTCCCCACCTGCACACCAAGGCGAGCACTCACGGGTGGACGTGGGGCTTCCTCAGCACCAGAGCACCTGAAGGAGGAGGCACATCTGCTGCAGTTGTATGACTTCTGAAAGGCAACATCAGCAATGCATCGGCTGACTGACCTAAACCCACAGGAGATGAGCGCAGCAGAGATATCTTACAATCTACCTCCCTAGGATCCAAATCACTGTACAGCACACTACTGTAACAACCACTTCTTGACTAGGGGAAGGGTGAAAACTCTTAAGTGCTGCTAGAACCTAATTTCCAAGCACAATCAACGCTTCTGCCAAGGCAGGACCATCCACTCCGCAGGATCTTCCAGCAGCCTATAGTAATAAGCATCTCCAAAGACAGAAAAAAGTAATAGGTCCATTAACACAGAGACATATAAGAAATACGGAGATGAAAACATTCATGAGTTATTTCTGATCCCACCATTCACATCCTTCTGAGATACCCTGTTATCTTGGAATACTCAGATTCACCAGGAAGTGCCTTAACTGGAGTCTAGCTGGCCTCTCAACTCCTCCTTTAGGTGGAAGAAAGATGCGCTAAATAGCTCATCACTTCTCCAAGCAACGAGTAGACCTTCTTCACTGTCATCCAAAAGCCCCTTCCCTTCCACTCACCACAGACCAGCCTTCATGAAGTCAGTCTCAGCCCCAAGCATCCCAGATTAAAAGCAACATCACCATCTCACCATCCCTCTGGCAAAGAGGAATTGTAGAGACTGAAACGTGGAGTGATGGTACAGCACAAGAAAACAGAAACCAACCTGAGTACCCAAGATCACTGCACTTTGCATTTATGCCACACATAAACTGCGTTTGCCCTCTTCCTAATTGTTCTCATCCTCCTTTCCAGACAACAATGAGGATTTTTGTCAAAAATCAGACATAGGGTTCAGGCCTCTGGATGCCCGTTCAGGTGTAAAGTCTTGGCATAGTGCTGCATTTGTACTAAGCCAGCTCATTACCACTGAACGATAGCCAATGAATTGGCTATTGTTCAAGGAAATCACTTATCAAGGCCATGCCCAATAAAAACAAACTGTTACTGCAAAGTTTTGAACCGTATGAAAGGAGGATTAAGGAAGAAGGATGTTGTTGCAGTTAAAGTGTAAGATTAAGAGATGAGAGGTCTGGTTTTTATTAGAGGAACTCTCCCTCTGATGTTGGGCAAGCTGTATAAAATCCCTTTATTTTCATTTCCCTCTGAATAAAATGGGAATCATATTATTTTCCTACCCAGTGGAGAGGTTTAGCCCTACTTCAGCCCTACTGCTTACAATGCCCACCATCAGAATGTCTATGAAGCACACAGTGAAAGAAAAACAGCTCAACCAACCACATCTGATTGACTGAATTTTTAAACTCAAATGAATTTACTTTCACCCAGCTTCTGAAACGCAAACTGACTACACACCATTAGGCTGAGAATAAGCATGAGAAATGACACCCTACAGGGTAATTTTCTGCACAGGCTGGAAACCCCAGCAGAGAGGCTGGGAATGGAAGCACCTCCTCAACCGTGACCGCACGGCTGCGCCGATGACAAGCTCATCAATTTTGCGCCACAGTACGGCATCCCAGGGGCAGCCGGAGCCCGGGGCATGCTCTCCACCCCACCAGCTCTCACCCTCCTTCTTCGCACACCCTCATGTTTGTGGATTTCAGGGCACTAAGTTACATTTATGCAGCTGAGACCTCCAGATCACGCAGAGTTAACCAAGTTTTAAACAGCCACCTCTTTGAAGCGAGCTGGTGTGTTGTGTCCTTTCCGGCGAGATGAGCAGCTTTTCAGTCTCGATGCTGGATGAACTGGGGATTTATGAGGAGAGGCTGAGCCCAAGGATGAGGTCCGTGAGCTGCAGATGTGCGGGAGGTGGGCACAGCTGGGCTGGGAGGGGATGGGCCCGCTCTGCTGACACCTTGCTGGACCCAAGGGCAATCTCATTCAGGGCTCCGTTTTCCACATTTCTGGAGAAATTACAGTGCTGCCTCCTACACATTTTGCAAAAGGACACAGCACAGAGACACACTGCCTCCAGAACCTGAGCCTGTGCTCGGCTCTGACATGTCACAGCTGGCACTGCTACCCACCACTGTGAGAAATGGCTTTCAGTCATTAAAAAAGAAAAGAGAAAAAAAATTCAGGCTTGACAAAGCCTTGCAGCAAATTGTCAAGAAGGCCTGCTTCTCCTACATATCCTCTGCACTATAGTTATTATTACAATTTAAGATTATTGTAGACAAATAGCTTTTAGAACATACAACAGGTGACTGCTTTGGCTTTTAAAAATTGGCCAAGACGTTGTAGATATTAAAAGGGGTTGCTGCATGCCCATGACATCTCCTTTCCCATTACCATAAGCAACACCATGGAACCCTTTGCAAAGTAGAAACATATGCTGGAACAGTAATGGTAATAGATGGATGGGCTGAGGCTGTCAGTGTGCATTTCTTGTGTGTAGGGCAAGCAAGACGAAACACAAAGGAGAACCATACAGAACAAATCTATCAAAACCATGGTAGATTATCTTGCAGACAAATCCTATCCAGAATAGCAACAGAGAAACAGAAACAAGTATCCCAGAGGCCACCCACTCCACGGCTGCTGTCAGTCAGCTCCTCGTGGGCAGCCACTGCTTCCATCTTCACCCATTTCTTGGGGGTACAAGGTCTCTGTGGTGGGTGTGAAGGGAGGAGATCTCCACCCAACCTTGACTGTGCAATACTTCCCAAGTATTTTAATTCTCAATACAGTTTCCTTCACAGACAACTCAAAACCAGGTTTAGATGATGGTCTGAGGCTTGTCATTGCCCCTGTTATAAAAGCACAGCAGAACATGGAAAACACGGGAGTCCCTCAAGTCTCACAGTGGAATCAAGTGAAGCTTAAATGAAACCTGGAGAAATCCCATCCCGTTCCATTTCTGCTAAGCTGTGTGCTGTCGCACTGCCGCAAACCCACAGCCGTCTCCCCACGAAGCGTCAGCAGCTCCGGGGTGTGGGCAGCCCCAGGCACCCACCTCCCCTCCCTGCCCTGCTCGGGGAGCCAGGCTGCAGGAAGCTGACCTGGCTGCGGATGCTGACTCACCGGGGGACGGGAAGCAATCCGCACGCTTCCAAACGCTCCCAGACACGCTCCCATGAATCAAACGGCTTAAAATAAAACTCAGCAGCCAGA
>NW_010179389.1:13714-20117 GCF_000695765.1 Mesitornis unicolor
GCCGGAGCTCTGGAGCTCCCCCCTCCCAGCACCGTGTGCGCTGCCTCTTGGGTCGCGCCGGCTGCTGCTGCCGGGTTGGTTGTGCTGCGCTCGCCCGGATGGATTCGGCAGGGACAGGCTGTGCTGGCAGCACTCGTGGACGATGAGGAGGAGGAGCCGTGGCCAGCCTGCCCCGGGCTCATCCTCCCACCACCACCCCTGGCTCCTGGCAGTGGCGTTGCTCCTTGCATGGAGCTCACCATGTGAGCCCGTCTGCCAAGTCCATCACACCCATGATGGCCACACACCTCCTGCTCACACCGATGCTCTGGCAGCACCTCCTTGTTCACAAACTAAACTCAGGAACCAACACAGGGTACAGAAGGAGCGTGAAGGACATTAAGGACCCTCACATCAAGTCCCCACCTTACTGATGCTAGCAAATTGTGAGACCAAATGTAGTATCCTTGAATGAGAGGTGCCTCGAGACACTGACATTTGGGGAGGCACAGGGACTGTGTGTCACATGCCAACACACTGTGAAATAGGACACGTTCACAGCTCAGTTACACGTCGAGCGAAGCAAGGGAGAGAAAGCCCTCGGTGCTGATGAAGGGAGGCAAAGCCAGCACACTGATGCAGGAAGAAATTAAGCACTGGGGAGGTATTTGGACTGTCATCACTTGAAACTTGCTAACATAACAGTGGTTCTTACCAGATTCAAACAACGAAACAGGGCAGGGGAAAAAAGAAGTCTCCACTAAGACAACTGTTGAATCAAAACAGCTACAAGAAGTAAAAGTTTTGCTCTTCCTTAATAGAAAATGCTTGGCTGCCCACAGCATGTATCTTGTTTTAACTATGTTAACATCTTGTGCTACATGCTTCAGAACGAGGTGGCTCAGCAGCTCAGGCAGGGAGCTGCAGCTCAGGGCGGCCAGAACTCTGAGTCTGTGAGAAGTTTAAGCATCTTGAAATCTGGTTTCACTCTGATTTGCAACAAAAATTAACATTTGCAAAATTTCTCATGACACAATGATTTTCCCGTCTCAGAAGAATATCTGGTAAACATCAGCATGAGGCTTTTCTGCAATCGGCTATTCCTTCCATAAAGTCCAGCAGCTCTGAATTAAATTGAGATGAAGAACCGCAGTGAAATTGTCAGGGAACCTCAGCTTTCACCCCACCCTGTCCCCTGGTTTCCCAGTTCACATGGACAGCCTGCAAACCCTTATGGTTCGGCTTAGGGCTGTAGGTTTTGGGGAGCTGGGCTGTAGGTTTTGGGGACCTGGACTGTAGGTTTTGGGGAGCTGGGCTGCAGGGCTGGAAGCCCAGAGCTTTCCTCAGCATGAAGTGACTGACTCTACAGGTGAAACCAACTGATGGGCCACTTGACATTTGATCCACTGAGACACTTCTGGTGGTACCAGATGCAATTTGACAGTCATTTCCCAAAAACTCAGCTTGCTTCTGGTAAGTACATCTTTAAGCACTGGCTGGACTGGCCAGGCAGGCCAACACAACAACCCAGAGCACAAGTAAACTCCTGGAAAGTCAGAAATTAGTGCTGTAAAACGCTGTATTTGCTCTAACAGTACAAGGTTTCGTAATGCTCCTTTACTTCATCCCAGTTACTTACACCCATCCCAGTGACTATTATTCCTTCCTCCCACAGTTGTGTTCAAAGGAAGCTGCTCTTGGTGGCATTCCTAACGCATGTGGTCGCCTGGCGAGGATGCTTCCATCTAACATGACCAACAAATAAAGGAGAGAGAGGAACACAACCAAGATCCGCTTGCTTAGATCCACTGCCAGGCTGGAAAAAAAACTTCCAGCTGCTGGGATGGCCAAAACACGTTCCCTTTGTACTCACTGCACACTCAGAATTACATCTCTTATGGTGTCCTGGGAGTTTCCTTTCATGTAACCTCTTTTGTTTGTTTTAATTGAGAACCCCTGGAGTGTTTGAAGCCAATTCTGGTAAAGGAAAAGCAAAACCACAAACCACTCTTCCACTCTAACCATACATGCAGTGAATGTGGGAAACCTCGGCCGGTCCAAGGGATCGGAGTGTGAGCTAAACATTGACCTGGAGCACATACCAGTGTATCCATGAACAGACACCAGCGTATCCATGAGCAGATACCAGTGTATCCATGAGCAGACACCAGTATATCCATGAGCAGACACCAGTGTATCCATGAGCAGACACCAGTGTATCCATGAGCAGACACCAGCGTATCCATGAAGAGGTTGGAAAGTCCTGAGAAGAGCTGAGCCAACAAGATCAAGGAACTGCTGAGTGAAAGAAAGGAACTGCCAGACTGCAGAGAAAGGGACTGAGAGCAGTTACAACAGACAACCGCTCACCCAGTCGTAAGGATCGTCAGGCTCTGAATAAACCGATCATGAATTAACACATATTGTGATTAAGATATATAAGGAGCTTGTTTTTGTAATGAAGGAGAAGCCTTTTTTGAACTCTACAAAGTAGTCCTTGTGCGTGTCGTGTCCGTCTCAATGACAAGTGAAGCTTTGGATTCAAAAGCAATGAGGGGACGTCATGGCTCAGGTGTCCCTCTCCATCACCAGCGGGCGAGCAGCCCATGTGCCGCACTGCTGCTCTGCTGGGCAGGAAAGGGCAGCTGCCCACGCAGGCAGGGCAGGGTGCCCGGCTGCAGACCCCAGGGCCCGGCAGGGTTTGTGCTCTCTTGATCAACTAAGAGATCCAGTGGTTGATTAGGCTCTAGTTTAATATTTGTTTCATAGAAATATAACATCACTCCAAGCTGCAGTCACCCATCCCACCGGCCAGCAGTGCTCAGGCCCTAGAAAAATTCTTCCATATGGATCAAAATGGGCACTGCAGAGACTGCTGCTTACCCTAAGGTTTTTCCTTACTGGTGCTCAAACAAATGGTGGGATTTAAGGCTAAGCTACCCTCAGGTAGCTGACCCCATTCCCTCCCCCTGGGGACACCACAGCAGTGGCAGGGCACAGCTCTTTGCCCACAGCAGAGGCACCGCAGCCGCACGCACGCCCTCCTGCCCCCACGCTGCGGGTCCTGGTTAGAGCCTTCTGCACATCAGCTGAGACCCAGTGAGCATCACCTGCAGGACAGCGTGGGAGGGAACAGGAAAGGAGAAGTGACCGTGCTGGAGTACAAAGTTGGGGCCAAGAAGAGATGCTCTGGGAGCACTTGCTCTTGGGCAGTGGTGAGGGCAGCTCAGCATGGCGCAAGAGCCCTCTCCTGAGGCAAAGGCAGCTGCTGACTGATGTGGCAGGGTGTTTCCCTGCCAGGTGTTTCCCCAGGGTGTTTCAGGGTGACTCGGAGCTGCGTGGAGCTCTGCAGAGACCTTTGGTCCCCACAGCCTGGGAGGAGCACTCGCTGCCACCACGTGAATAAGGAGACAAAGGTGGCCCAGGCACAGGGTAAGCCACCACTGAGGAGTCACAGCTCCATCTACGCCCCTTCCTGGCCCAAACGCTTAAGTGTGGAGAGGTGACACAGGGCCTGTGCTTGTCCCTGCCACTGCACCCACCAGGGACGGGCCCAGCCACCAGCAGTCACAGGCAGTTATGTGCACAAGGACTTGGATGCCTCTGATGCCTCCGTTTCCCTCTGTCCCTCTTGCTGCTCCCAAGTGAGCGGCCATGACCCAAACCTAAGGCAAGAGGAAGAGGGACTTTCTTCTCTTCCTCCACACCAAGGCACTGGATCCCAGCTATGCCAGCAGGAGGAGGGTTGCTTCAGACCAAGGGACATCTTCCTGCCTCTAAGCAGTTGTCAGAGCATCTCTCATCCTATCTTCAAGTTTTGGAAAGCAAGGATCAATCTTTTACCAGCTGTGACAGCTGAAAGCCCCAGCAGCTCCTGCCTGCACCTTGCCTACCCAGGCCTGCTCACTACAAGACTCCTTCTGATGCCAAGATGCAACTCGAGATGATCCCAATTAAAGAAGCGAGGCTGTCACAATTTCAGCTGCACAAGTCAGATGAGAAAACTAATGGTGTCACGGAGTGTCTGCAGGAACAAATTTACAAACCTAATCACCTCCCAGCATAGCCAGGCTGCCAGTGCCTGAAGGAGGGTGATAGGGGAGAAGAAAGCTTTTGGGACTCTTAAAGAATATTAATTCACACTAATAGGAATCAGATCTGTCCTTGCCTGTAATCAGCAGCAGAAATGAGATCCTGAACTGGAATATTAATGCAAGTGCTCCATGGGAGATGGAAACCTCTCAAAACCTCTCTCAAATGAAAAGAATTAAACATTAGAAGAGCAGCACAGCAAACTGCAATGCAGTTGTGGTGTCGGGAGGAGTCTGCTGAAAGAGGAGGCAGAGAAAACCAGTGGCAGTGTTACTGCCTCCTGGTAGTGCCCAGGACCCCAAACCCCTACTGACCACTACTCAAAATACTGATTTTTCCTTCCAGACACCATCCCAAACCTGAGTGCCATCCTTGTTTCTCCTGTAAAATACAGTACAAATGAAATTTTAATCCTAGTTCAATCAGACGCATCCTCTGTACTTAATGAAACCCACTACATGGGAACAGGAAAGAAGCTGTTTCTTGTGACAGTTGTATTTTATTATTCTCTATAACTACTATTACATTTTGGGGGAAGGGAAACACCTCTGACTCTTCTTTTCAATGACGTACTAAGGATTTGGAGTGTTCAGCTTGAGGTGGCACTGAAAATGAGCAGCTCTTCCTGGAAATAGAGCTGATGTGGGACCTCTGATGCGGAGCAGAGGACAGACCCAGGGCACCACTTGCTGCTGAAGCCTTTGGCAGATAAGAGGCCTGAGCACAAGATACAAGTCAGAGGAACATACTGAAGGTGTCAGGCAGGTTTTTTGAAAGGCATTTTGTTCTCTCTCACTAGTTTTCCCCTCCATTGCGTGTTTGGCTACAGGGGTTACAAAGCATCAGCACTCCACAGTGATGAGCCAGCCACACACTGGGAGAAAGCCTGCAGCAAGATCAGTGCTTTGCTGAACACATCGTGCTCCCTCCAGGTTTACCGCCGAGGCCCAGGTGGGGGTCTCAGGTTATTCCTGTACATCCCACTCTGTCCTTGGGAAGCTCCTGCTGCCCAGTCCCTGATGCCTGGTATCGAGCAGTGCCCCAAGGCTAGGGTGCACTTACTGTATTAGGGCCTGCAAGAGCAAAGGAGAAGTGAGTTTTCACCTCCTTGAGGACAGGTGAAAGGTCCTGGTGAGCCTCACATGAAAACACTTACTGGAGACGAGCTGGCACCCACAGGCTCCCACTGCACTCCCACACGTCCTGCACCAGCTGGCCTGTCAGACCAGCACAACTAATATTTGGAGGCTTACTCAGGGTTCACTAGCAAAGTCCAGCAGCCAGACCCCCAGCTCCACCACGCAGGCACAAGCAGCTGTGGCAAAGCCAGCCCTGTCAACAAGACGTGCCAGGAGGGACCTGGCAGTGTCTGTGGCATCAGGGCAAAATGGGCCACAGAGAATCCACCTGATTCTGAAACAGTGCTCCTGCACTAGGAAGGTTGAACTTGCATGGCATGGTGGCAGGAAGAGAAGGAGAAGTGCCACACACAGAAGGTGCCACTGGGACTCCTGAGCCCTCTGCCTCCCTCTCACAGCCCAGATCTCTCCTTGGCTTCACTTTGGTTTCAGCAGAAGTTTCCCTTTACACATTATTAGAGAAAAACAAACCCTAAGGGCCTTTGAGCTTCATGGATCAATTTGCAAGTGAGCTGCACAGCACAGAGTGCCACAGCCCCAACCCAGAGCGCTCAGCATCTCCTCTCGCTCTGCCCCACCAAAGCAAGGGTCCTGCTTCCTGCCCCACCACACAATGGACCATCGCCTCCATAAAGCTGTCATTACAGCTACAAAGTGGTTTGCCGTAGCATTTTTTTAGCAAAACATCTTCGTAACCAGCATGTCAGCAGCATGTCAATTTTTCTGCACACTCAGCAGTATGATACAGAGCAACAACTGCCTATGAAATTGCAAAGCATCCGTGGCCGAGGCTGCCATCGGAACAATAAAACTCGTCAAGGAC
This sequence comes from Mesitornis unicolor, assembly GCF_000695765.1. Classification (NCBI taxonomy): domain Eukaryota; kingdom Metazoa; phylum Chordata; class Aves; order Mesitornithiformes; family Mesitornithidae; genus Mesitornis; species Mesitornis unicolor. The sequence continues at coordinate 19,748 of NW_010179389.1, forward strand.
AGTCTCAATTTTTTCCTATCACTTACATGACAGATCTACTTAATTAGCCAGTTTGCTGGCAGAGAAAACGAATGGATTAGGGATAAACTGGCTTTCTTTGTTATTAGCGTCTCTATTGTTTCTTTATATATCAGGTTAATTTAGCGTTAATGAAAGTGAGGATCAAAAGCCTCAATTACTGGAAGGCTGAAGAGGCTTACGAGGAGCTCGGTGAGGAGGTGACACGCACCGTTGGGGCTCGGCGGGGGGACGACGCGCACCGTCGGCAGCTCCCAAGGGCAGGGGACCCGCGGAGGGAAGATGCCGGCTGCGGGCAGCAGGCGGAGCTGATGCACCAGGGACGGGCGGCGCTGGGCACCCCCACCCCACC
>NW_010179390.1:0-6833 GCF_000695765.1 Mesitornis unicolor
CAGAAGTGTATGTTGTGAACAACAGTGTCTTCAAATTGCCTGAGCTGAGCAGCAAACTCACCCCATGTTGCCTGTGTCCCCGCTGGCAGCTGCTGCTCCCGCCAACACCAAAACAGGGGCGGAGACAATGGCCAGGGGTGGGCGCCAGGGCCAGGGCCAGGTGCCATTGCTAGATGCAGTGCCAGGGCTGGAGCGTGAGCCGGACCAGATCTCTGACCCGAGCCAGGGCTGGGGACAAGACGGGAGCCGGGGCAGGAGCCGGAGCCGGGGTTGGGACGGAAGCCAGGCTGAGGCCAGTTTTAAAATGATAATATTTTCACGCAAAGAGACCTGAGCATGCCACAGTCTTACAATTAGTGCCATCTGAATTACAATGATGAACTACAACACATAATTGTAATAGCTGTTCCTCATTCCTCCAAACCCTTGTGTCTCAAGCTTGCTGGGCAAAGGAACAGAATTGTTTTTTATAAGCATATTCATGAGGTAGTGGTCAAGGTACTCAGGCAAAGTCTTAACTCACCTCAAGCCCTCATCCATCACGGTCCAAAATATAGGGCAGTATAACATGGAGATAGGGCAAGTCATCATGACAGACACCAGAACAATATTAACAGAGGTCACAAAAACATTCTGTAACAGGCCTTGCAGAAGCACAGTTACGAGAGCCATTTTAGTATTAACTTCCAACATGTCACGTTGGGAAAATAATAATAAAAATTAATTTCCAAACTTGTGCCCCACATTGGGCACCAATTATCCTGTCTCCGTTTAAAGCTCAGAGAGCAGGATTTTCTTTCTACTGTCCCCTACCCTCCCAGAGGAGCATTAAAAAAAAAAGGGAATAGAGAAAAAGATGCTACACACAAGGTTGGAAGTTAAGACTGTAACAAGTTTAATGAAAAAAAACAACAGGGGAAAGGAAACGGGAATTCATAAGTAATAAAGGATATTTAACTATATACAAAACCCGATTCCAGTATTCCCGAGTGGAAGTGTCCAACCAGTGCCTCGTGGCCACTGCAACTTCTGTGACTCGTCACCAGGGACTGCAGTGGTGCCGGGAAGCGGATGGTGGTGGATGCTGCTGAGTACGTGGAGCTAGGCCCAGCCATCCTGAGATGCGACAGGAAACAGCCCAGGAAACCAGGAAAAGCCCGTGAAAACCTCAGGCCTCCTCGGTTTTTTATAGACTGTGGCCGGAAAGGGGAGGGAACAGTACTGATCTCGGAACCCCAGGGTCCTACAGACACCACCTATCCTTCCCTTTCAGGCTGTTAACCCTTAAACCATATCAACAGAATACTTAGTCCTGTCGTTTAAAACTGTGATATTGATGTATTTCTGAAATAGAAACACTCATCTTCTTGAAATATTGTAGGCAAAGTTAGAACTTACAGGTTCTCATGAAATGCACAGTATGAAAAATCATTTAGTTCTAAAGGAAAATAAGGGGTTTTAAGATCAAGCAAACAGAATTTTGTAAATTAACCATTTTACTTTCTCTTGTTTCAATGACTGTGTTAACATTTCTCAGGGCGCTTATACTGACTATTAATATTGTTGGAAAAGAAGACTCTAAGAAAATCAATAATTAAAAGTTTAGTACAAGATTTCAGCAACATGTAGTTAATAGGAAGTAGAAATAGTGGTCATAAATCCTAAAATATTGATTACCTTCATCATTCAATAAACCTTTGCAGCACGTGGAATCAAGAATAAAAAATTTATGTGGAATAAAAACATATTTAAAGTGTATTTTGCAATGTATACAGAACTGGCCATGAGACTTTGATACTTGTATTTCCTAACTCTTATGATCTTACCTTTATAATAAAATATTCTAATGCCATAGTTACAGTTGAAGTATTAACAATGCTATGCAAATAGGCAAAGCAAGACCACTTACATGCAGCAACTAAGCATATTGATAGTTTATTAACAGTAGTATTTAATTTTATTACATGACTGCAAAGTACATCAGCTAAGCCCAAGTTTCTAACATCCAGAAAAAAAAGAATTAAGCACTTTTTGCTCCAAGTATGTAATCTAAAGAAGCAGAACAAGCAAATGAAAGCTGAAAAGTATTATTTCGAAGGCACACCAAAAAGCTGTTCAAAGCCATTTAAAGAAACTGGATAAACGCTGTTACGTTTCAAATAATCTTCTGCCATGAGGCTGTCCAATAGAAACCTCAATGTTGCCAGAACATCATCTTATTTGAAAACTGAATATCAGCAGGTCTTATCTTCTATGTTAACATTTATTCCTGCATTAAGTATGGTTTATTTTTGTCAGCTTGCTTTAATGAAATATATGCATGTCTATAATGTTTCAAATACATCTCACTTATAAAGAGTGGCTGAATCGCTAGAAATCTGTATTTATATAAAGATACAAAGTCACTTGAGAGTACTTTAGTTTTCAAATACTGGATTTCTCTCTAGACTTACAGAAGTTAACTGAGAGCAGAACAGTTGCGATAGCTTTCATAACAAATAGATTACTATCCTTGTTAAAACAGGTAAAATGGATTTCAGAACCAGAAACTGTACCTCTGAGATGAACAACTACATAGATGCTAAGAAAGGGGTTCTTTAAGAGACAGTTGCAGTAGCTAAACCTTGCTTTGTATTTGTGTTAAACTCTAAAAATTCTAGATGGTTTATGAGGTCCGTTTATCAAAATCCCTTCAAACTTCTAACATTCTGTGATTCTGTGATTCTGTGATGGAAATTCATGCAAGGATTATTTGTTTCCTTAGCAGATAAATAAAAATATACTATAAATATATATATATATATGTACACATTTATAAATGTATGTTATTTAAAAATGCAAATGTGAATGTTTTTTTAAAAATTCACTCATCTCCATTTAGAGTTGAACTGATAATATAGCAAAAATGTATCCATTGTTACTTGACAAAAGAAATATATGCGATGGATATATCGTACTGAATTAGACACCATTAAGAACATACTCTTTTAGAGATTCACTAGATACACTTTTGAAATACATAAAATTTTTAAGAACTCTTATTATTTCTTTTGTCCGCTGTATTATGCCACAGTATATTTCAAATAAATGTGTATTTTAATAACAGAGACTAGTACCAGTTCAGCTCATAACATACTCATATTTCTATTTAGATAGTGCTAAGACAAGCAATGATAATTTCGTGTCTCTGTTTCTGTTCTGCAACTTGTCTGTACACAATATGCTCCCCTAATGCAAACAAACAGCTTATGATTGTGAGCCACTATTAACCAGGCTTGTCAGACTTTTGTTCAGTAACAGTTTTTAAGCAATGCTCTCACTGTCTATGGGTATTTGAGCATCAGCTTCTATGGTACAAACTGTGTGATTTCTAAGTGCATTAATTTTGGAAAAATTTGAGCTTGAGCTATAAATTTCACAGGGATAGAAGAGCATCTGCATGTTTTTGCACCTCATGCATGGGCATTAGTTTATTTATTCTTCCACAATTTCCAATAAGATACAAATGTTTAATGTTAATTTATACTGTTTGTAAAGCCTAGCACCTGTGCATGGAGTCAGTGGCACTGGTTAATGTACAAGGGAAGCAGAGCTTAAGGTCCACTGAGTCTTTAATTCTTCTTGCTTCTCTGCAGATGTGATGCTAAGTGTCCAGGTGCTGACGGGAGGGGAGGGGATGGGAAGGGCTGCAGAGTGGCATCTGAGCAAAGAGGCCAGGGACTGCCCCGTGCTAGGCAAAGCTGCTTCCACACAGCTCCAACAGACCTACCACAAGGCACATCTACGCTTACCAGTCATGGGTAGGGCACCTCTGGGAAAACAGTATTTTTCATACATTAATCTGTAATAACTTATTGATTTGCACTTAATGGTGAAAACTTTGTTCATTGCTATTGCTTTTTGATAAATAATCTGGTAAAATTATTGACTCTTCTCTTCACACTTCAGCTGAAAAGAATAACTTTTGTAGCAGATGAGGTGCAGCACCCGCAACGTTGTGAGAACAGCTGGAAAAAGGAATCTGTCTCTGAAGAAGTTACATTTTCTGAGAATATAACTTGTCTGTTTGCTTCTGATATTTTAATTTTAAATTATTTCTTGATCTAAATGCAAATGGAATCAAAAGAGATTTATAAGTATACATATTCACACACATTTATATATGAATAATTCTAATCTCTAATCTAATTGTAAATAGTTTGCAATTCTTTTCATTTTCAATGTGGTTTCTGTTACCTATTCACATGTATTTTTCTGAAGAGAAATATATGCAAATTACTTTGGATTTAACAATATTCAATACTGGTTTTCAGTGTACAATAAAAATAATGAGTTCTGAATGACACAACTGTAACATTTATCCTACTTACTTTACACACAAATTTTGCAAGATAGTTAGAGATTCTTCTTCCAAATGCCATTCTGTGCATATTATCTTATTATATTCACATGGAATTATAGACGCAAAGATGCCAATATCATGCTTTTAAATCTGAAAAAATTAGTCCCAAATGAAACCATTCTACTTTGTGCTAAACATGGATTTCTCCACAGAATCTAGATTTAAAAAAATAAAACATAGGGACATATAATTCAGATGTAGCCCAAATCTGCCACACAGCTGCATGACTAAAATTGTATTATCTAATTAGGAAGTGTATGTACCTGTATATAATTACATCAACAGTAACAACTGACAACAACCAATCTCACAGATCTCCCAGGAATTATGGATTTGTATGACAAATATTTTTATTATATAAGAGATCTAGTATTGTATAAAATCACAGATCTATTTACAAAATATAAACCCCATTGTTAAAAGGGTAGGCTTCTAAACTCTATTTAAATAAGGAAGGGAGTCTTTCCTGTGGAGAGAGTCACACAAAGCTCCGGTTTTGGTTGAGGATTATTCAATATACTTGATAATAAAAAAAAATAAAAAAGAAGTAATTATTGACTTTTTATTGTGAAAGCTGTGACTTTAAAAGGGATTTAGGGATCACAGTGAGTAGTTACATAATCATCAATTACTTCTGTAGGTTTCTGGTTATGAAAGCTGATGATCTCCTTTAATTAATAATGAGAGAGATTCTAAGTCTGTACAGTGATGATATATTATTTGACCCATGGAATGTCAGCCTTACAATAAAGAGGTTGTTTAGTTAATCAGAAAGAAAATTAAAAGAGAACTTGATTGGCATCTATGAGGACTCAAGCACTAACTTTATAACAAACCCCCTCTTCCAACCCTTTCTCAAATAAAAAAGAAAAAAAAAAAAAGAAGTAAAGCTCTTAGTTGGAAAAATAGACTAAATAAACTGTAGGAAATGATCTTTCTGAGACTATGTAGTTTTTCAGTCATCCTTTGAAAAACATAATTTGTGTCTGCAAACTTTGAGGTACATGCTGATCTCCTAAAATGTATCACAACAGGGTACTAGCACTAAGCTCACTGAGACTTAAAATCCACACTGAGTAGAAGATCAGAATACAACAAATATTGTCAGTATCATAACAATGTATTTCATGCTTTCCAGTGAAAAAACATTTTTAAAAATGGCAATATGTTCATGCCTCCCTTGTACTGGGCAGTCCAGAACTAGATCCAGCAAACTAGATGTGACCTCACTAGAGCTGAGTAGAGAAGAAGGACTATTGTGGTTTAGTCTCAGTGTGTAACTGAGCACTACGATGCCCTAAAGAGTAAAACAAAGACTGGGAGGGCTTCTCACCACTTAAACGGTCACAGTCAAAGGACAGTCTCATCATAGGGAGAAAAACTAAACAATTTAAATTTGTTACCAACAACATTAGAGTAGAACAGTGAGAGATACAACCAGATATTAAAGTCAAACACCTTCCCCTCACCCTTTCCTTCTTTCCAGGCTCAGCTTTGTTCCCAGTTTCTCCACCTCCGCCCCCTTCGCTCAGTGACTCATGGGAGATGGGAATAGGGGTTGCAGTCAGTTTGTGCCATGCGATCTCTGCTGGTCCTTTCTCTTCAGGGGCAGAGGAGGACTCCTCCTAGCCTTCCTCTGCTTCCACGTGATGTCCTTCCCACAGGAGAAAAAAGTCCACAAAAGTCCAATACGAGTCTGCCCACAGCTGCAGTTTCCCTCACGCACAAAACTGCTTCACCTCAAGTCCACTAAACTCCAGTCTGGGTCTGCCCATGGTCACAGTTCCTTCACACACGAACTGCTCCAGCACGTCCTGCCCTGAGCCATGGCTTCTTCAAGGGGAGCCACCTGCTCATGTGGATCAGCCTCAACCGGTGAACTTCCATGGGCTGGAGGTTGATTGACCTGCACTCTTGCCATGGGTTGCAGCAGGAACCTCGGCTCTACATCCTCCTCCTCTCCCTTCTCCTTTCTTCCTTCACTGATCTTGGTGTTTTCTAAAGTTGTTCTCCCCAGGTCCCACTCCTTTCTCTGCTGCAGGTCTCTTCTGATGGTTCTGAAGAGTTCCTGGCTCTCTCTTTCTGGTTGGAGCTGCAGCAGGGCTTAAGATTAAGTTGGATCTAGGCTGGCCAAGCTCAGTCAGGCAGGGACAGAGCTGGGGCCCCGCCACCTGCACCTAGGGCCTCACTGGTTGGGGCCGGTGCAAGACAGAGAGAGAGAGAGAGAGTGTGCTGCACCTCCCTTAAATATATGAATTCTCAGGGGCACTGATTGTCTTGGCCCTAGTCAGAGGTGGGTCTGACATTGGAGCTGGGGGAGTTTTTCAGGTAGCTTCTTACAGGGCTATGTCCATAGCCCTCCCCCAATGCCAAAAACAAAACCAAAAACCCCTCACAGAAAAGCCAATACAGGGACCATCTTTCTTTACCT
>NW_010179390.1:6864-27040 GCF_000695765.1 Mesitornis unicolor
ATTCCTGCTAATGCTGGGGGCCTTCTTTGCCACAAGGACACATTACTGGCTCATATTCAACTTGTTCACCAGGACCCCTGAGTCCTTCTCTGAAAAGTTTCTTTTGATTCTGTTGGCCCCTAGGACACACTGATGAATGGGGTTGTTCTTCTCCAGGTGCCAGGTTTGGCATTTTCCTTTGTTAAACTTCATTAATTTCTTCCCTTCTCTTAACCTGCCCCACCTGACAAGACCCCTCTGAATGGCAGTACAGCCATCTGGTGTATCAGTCACTTGTCCTAGTTTTGTGCCCTCTACTTTGGCTCATCATCCAGATCATTGAAGTCAAGCTTAAATAATATTGAACTCAATATCAACACTCTAGGGTATTACTCTAGTCACTGTCCTCCAGCTGGATGTTCTACTGCTGCTCACAAACCATATGAGCCTGGCTGTTAAGCGTGTTTTCAATCCATCTCACTATCCACTTATGTAATCCGTGTCAGCTTTTCTACAGAAGACAGTGTCAAAAACCTTCCTAAAGTCAACATTAACAGTGCCTACTGCTCTCCTCTCATCCACCAAGCCAGTCACCTTATGGTAGAAAGATGTCAGTTTGGTTAAACACAACTTTCCCATCAAAAATCCATGTTGACTATTCCTGACCAGTTTTCAGCCCTTCATGTGCCTGGAAATGGCAGGAGTAGGCCAATGTTTCCCTAATTGTTTTTGGCAACTGATATACTTCCTGATATCTTTCTTTTTGCCCTTCACATCCCTTGCAGATTCAAGTCCCAGTGGGTTTTGGCTTTCCTAATTCCATTACTGCACACTTACAGTGTTTGCATATACCTTCCAGGTCACCTGACCCTACTTCCACCTCCCACTTTCTTTTCATATCTGAGTTTAGTCAGAAACTCCTTGTTCATACATGTGGGCCTCTTGCCACTTTGGCTTGACTTCCTGCTCGTCAAGGTGGACTATTTTTGAGACTGGAAGAGGTGATCCTTGAATGGAATTCAGGTCTCTCCATGGTTTTATCCCATAGGATTCTTCCAAGGAGATCGCTGCAAAGACCAAAGTCTTCTCTCCTGAAGTTCAGGGCTGTGATACTGTTTTTAGCCCTGCTCTTTCCTCACAGGATCCCAAAGTCCAATAGGACCTATGTTTTATTTTAGCCCAGAAAGGTATATTTGATAAAATTTCAGTGACTAAGGAAATATATAGCCATCTTAAGACATATTTTCTATGACTATAGGAAGAGTATTTAATACAGATCTTTAATGCTGACTGAATGTTTTACAATATTCTTTCGTAGACATTTAAAAGCAAATTGTTGCCTCCAGTTTTCAGTTACTGTATTTAAATAGTTTCATTATGTAAATCCACTTGACATATCAAGTAATATTACTTTACATTTACATTTACATTTACTTTCATTTTATAGCCTTTCAGTAACAGAAGGATAAAGAGAGTCTGCTTCAATGGATTGTTGAATTCCAACATCTCCTGCCTGCCTTTGGATTAGAAAAATGGTAGCCATTTCACAGCAGTAATGCTACAGAAAAAAGGTAAAGTGAAAAGTAGTAAAAGACAGTAGATTTTAGCTATATGTTTGGTCTTGATTTTGGTACTTAGTCTTGATAAGCAGAATCCTAAAATTCCTGTCACATTTTGAAAGTTCTGAAATATTCAAAGTTCTCTGAGAACAGAGAGATATTTAAGTCTCACCAGAAGACGAACACCAAGGACTTTCAAGGAGTACAAAAAAAGCGCTTTTTGCTCTTTTGCTTTTACTGTAGCTGGATCTGTCAAGTCTTGGTCTATGGCTGCAGTTTTCTGGCCTAATATGCAATAACAGGAATATGTGATAAGTATTTAGGAAAATAAAGTGTGATTAGTTAAATGTCATCTGATAATTTTTACCAATGTATAAAATACACAGCTTTGGATCAGTATAAGTGTATATAGATCTTCTTCAATCTGACTTGGATGCTATCTGTCCAGATATTTTACCTCTGATATAAAGAAGCATGTTCTGAAACACATTAATTAGAAAGTGTTTTGAACAGTTAGAAAAATCTGAAGTTTTTGACACATCTGTGTAACATCCCATTGTTCTTCATATTATGTGCTTCATAATGAAAATAAAAAGCCATGAAGACACATGAGAGATTATTCTTAGGAGTGAAGTTCTTGGAGGTAAACTGGAATAATAATTCAGACAAAGAGAAAAAACAAATAATGAAAGAGCTATATTTCAGCTACATCAACTGCAATGCAAACTGAACTGGCCTCTGTCTGGGTTTCATACATGAGGTAATTCTATGGACTGTCCATTCAATGAATACTGAAAAGAGGTAGATAATGTACACATACCATTAACAAATATTCAATAAAACTTCATAAGATGATGATGTTTTCAGATATACAGATACTTATTACAGAATAGATTGAAAATATATGCATAATGGAACAGCTGTATAAGAGGGCCAAGCAGAACCTTTGCATCTTACATTACCAAGTAAAGCATCTTCTTAATTTCTTTTTATTGTCACACAAAATGGACTCCCCATTTGAAACTGTTTTATGCTGTGAAAAATGGATCATTAATAGCAATTACTTCGAAGCATCTTTAGTCATATTCACTTTTATAGACTATTCATACCCTCTAAGTTAAGAACATGTTGAAATTGAGCACCTTGCTGAATCACACTGGAGAGACTTTGATGAAAAAAACAGTCAATGGTAATTTGAGACTCTGAACAAGTATGTGTCACGGAATCGCACCAAAATGGCTACTCACACACAAATAATGAACTCAAACAAGCTTTAATCTGCAACTGAAATGAAGTGGTCAAAACTTCATTCACCAAAACAACATCCCACTGACATTTAACAAATACAGGTTCGATATGCTGGTTGGGAATATTACCAGGCACGGCTGAGTTAAGAATTCTTAAGTTTTGGCCAAAAGATCCAAAATGTGCACTCACTCACTCACCAAAAAGGGAGGGCTCTCAATCTCGAGAAGTTACCTTAAGTGGCGTCCCAACTCAAGCGGAGAGTCCCCGACTGCAGACCTGCTGCTCTGAGGAGGACCGACTCAAATGAGTCCTCCGGCGGGGCCCCATTTATACCCTGGTCGAATCTGATCTGTGGTCAATACATGGTCGTATCACCCCCTATTGGCTGAGGACCCCAACTTTCCTGCCTTTAACCCCCACTGTGTGGAGCTGTGAGGGGGGAGTCAGTCCTGGCGCCACCAGGGCCAGAAACTTTAGCACTGTATTTGTTGGGTTTTTCTCAGGTCCTTAGTAGGGTGGGTGCATCTGCCACAGTATGAAAAAAAAAGAAAATGCCTCTAAAAGTTTATTTGTTTCCTGTTGTTTCCTATAGACATTGATACATTAATCTTGATAATATAAACAAAGCAATAAAAGACTTGCATTGAATTTCTTTCACTGCTTTTATCTCACCTTGTAATACCATTTTATTGGACTCTCTTAACACCAGAATATATTGTTGTGCTATCTCACCTTGTAATACCATTTTATTGGACTCTCTTAACACCAGAATATATTGTTGTGCTATCTCACCTTGTAATACCATTTTATTGGACTCTCTTAACACCAGAATATATTGTTGTGCTATCTCACCTTGTAATACCATTTTATTGGACTCTCTTAACACCAGAATATATTGTTGTGCTATCTCACCTTGTAATACCATTTTATTGGACTCTCTTAACACCAGAATATATTGTTGTGCTATCTCACCTTGTAATACCATTTTATTGGACTCTCTTAACACCAGAATATATTGTTGTGCTATCTCACCTTGTAATACCATTTTATTGGACTCTCTTAACACCAGAATATATTGTTGTGCTATCTCACCTTGTAATACCATTTTATTGGACTCTCTTAACACCAGAATATATTGTTGTGCTATCTCACCTTGTAATACCATTTTATTGGACTCTCTTAACACCAGAATATATTGTTGTGCTATCTCAGACTCCAATGCATTCTCTGTAGACTTGCAATGAAATCCTTTCAAAACTGTAATCTCAAATTAAAAGGCTAAGGTGAAGCAGTTTGGGACATTTTCAGTGATATTGCTAAGAAACTGTTTGGGTAACTGGAAAGATACCATGGAAATTTATTTTACATTAAAATAGCAAAACCAAAACCAATACCAAAATCATGCAAAAGTTTACTTAATAATTTGTGTCTCTAAATTAATAGGTAGTTAATCCTAAATCTCTAATTCAGCTTTTGCACCTCTGTGTACTTTTCTTTAAATGAATAAGAGATTAAACTGCACACTGACTCAAACAAGAAAACTGGTTTTCAGACATGGTTAGAGACCTCCCTAGCAGTCTATCTAGATAGAGAAAGTAATTTTTTCATCTCATTTTTAAATTTTATGTAAATATTTTTTTGTCAACATAGCTCTCAATTTTTTTCCTCCTCTTTCTACTGTTCTTTCTCAACAGCTCTTCTCCTTTGCTTCTCTTCATTGTTCTCTTTTCTAGTCTACTTAGTTTTAACCTTCCAAATAACTTTCTAAAAAATAGATCACAGAATCACAGAATCACGGAATCACAGAATCACAGAATCACAGAATCGCTCTGTTGGAAAAGACCTCCGAGATCATCACGTCCAACTGCTCCTGTCTACCCCCTAAACCATATCCCTAAGTACCTCGTCTACCCGCTCTTTAAATACATCCAGGGATGGTGACTCCACCACCTCCCATCATTCAAATGACTGAGAACAATAGTGTTTATCAGTGGATATTTTCGCTGTGTTCACTAATACATAGATCACCTACTGAAAATACCACATAGCTTTTCAGGTTTTCCCTTCCCTTCCCTTCCCTTCCCTTCCCTTCCCTTCCCTTCCCTTCCCTTCCCTTCCCTTCCCTTCCCTTCCCTTCCCTTCCCTTCCCTTCCCTTCCCTTCCCTCCTTCCCTTCCCTTCCCTTCCCTTCCCTTCCCTTCCCTTCCTTTCCTTTCCCTTAAGGAAGGTATAGTCCTCAAACTGCCTGGACAATCTATGCATTTTACAGATAAAAAAATACAAAAGTGGTCTCAGACATTTAGTCTTAAACAGGCAAAGTTCAGGTAAATCACATCCATGAAATGACTAATGCTTCTTGACCTGAAATCTCTCAGTCTATTAGAAAACTGAAGTTGCTAACTGAAGTGAAACACTAACTTCATATAATGCATCACTGTGTGCTGAGCATCGGGTGCATAGCTGAATTCTGTAATTTCTGTCAATTAATGTAAAGTGTTATTCTTTACAAAGTACAACATAAACTGTGCCAAAGATGATGAGTCCATCAACATTCTCAACAGCTGAGGACCAAAGACTACACCATCTGCTTGCTGAAATAAGATAGCATGTTAAATTGTTCTGGTGGAATACAAATTAAATGCCAATTCTGATTAATACTTCTAGGAGTTATATTTTTTAAATTATTTTAATACAACCTTGTCCTCTTACTAGAGATCACCGTTGCAACAGAAAAATGCATCTCTGTAATAGAAAAAGATAGTTTGAAAGCATCATCTTTTACCATGTCTGTGAGAGCAGTATTGACAGAGATTAATTGAACTTTTTTATGTATTTGATTTCCCTTTTCTTTATGACAATCAAAAATAAGAATATAGTATATAAACGCAAGTCAGAGTAAAATTAGCTGGCATAGATAATGGTTTTAAAAGTAGCAAAAAGAAATCTTTAAGACTCTGAGAGGAAAGCCAATTCACTTTTCTTGCAAATTATGAAAAGCTTTTGTGTTTGATTAGTTTTCTGAGAAAAGAAATAGCTAGCAGCAGATAAAGTGAGAACATGTTACTGTCATAACGGCTTTTTCTGCATATATGCATTATACATTACATGCTATATAAAAAATGTTAAATAATGTCAAATTTCACAAGTTAGGGCTTTCAAAATTAAGGATGACAGCATTCTCAATTTGCCTGTCTGAGCAAACAAAATTCAATACAGTCTTTGCATACAAAATCAGATAATATTTTTTGCCCACAACCCCTGTCTCTTTCAGTGAATATTAATTTTGATACAGACATTGCAGAGCTTCCTTTTCTATTGGTATAAACACTTAGCCTGTTACTATGTCACAGGTTAAAGCAGCTAATGCTTATAATCTTCCAAATACTGTTGAAATCCCAAATCTCTAATAACCTATGTATAGCCTTTTCTATGACTAGTTTATGAATTACCATCAGAAACCAATATTTATAACTGGTACTACCATTTTTCAAAACCACTTTTGCAGCATTGTTTTACCTTTAGAAAACTAAATTCACACTAGAGGACTTAATTTCTCCAAAGATGGTACTCCATTTTTTTGGTAAATATCTTGTCCCTAAAACAGAGTCAATTGTCTATGCAGATATAATGGACAAATTAATATTAAAAATAGTAAATTTATATTAAACATTAAAATAAGGTTTGCTAACATTTGTAACAAGTTTTCAAAAGTTTGAACATTGCTTATACGTTGTGTATCCTTATATTCTTTATATTCCTAGAATTCACATAGGTTAAGCATTGTATATGTGTAGATAATAGATAAAATTACAGATAAGATGTAAGACCTTTTAACTTTTTTATGTAATGACCTTCATGATGTAAAGATATATTTTTTACTATTAATTTGTATATTTTAAATTTTTTTATTTGGTAACATTTTTACTTATGTATATGTTTATATATATACACAGGCATATATGCATACACACAGAGATATACACACACACGTATGTATACATAAATGTATTTATGTATCATTCAGCCCTAGCAATGGGACTGCAGTACTCACTGTTAATTTCAGGATTTTATTATCTGTTATAGTCATTCCTTTTCTTAGCAAATCAGTTTGGGAGGCTATAGATAACAATCAAATTTCTAAATAGGCATGTTTCTCATAAAAACACCTATTTTATTCACTAAGTTACACTGAGATCATGCCATCAAAAATAGTCACTTAAAAAAGATATATATATATATAGAGAGAGAGATCTCATTAAATAAAACTTTCACTAGTTTAGGCAAACTCTTATTAGCCCAAAAGAAGATTTCTATGCCTCTACCAGCTGTCAGATTTGTGTTATAAAAGACATATTAGTGTTTTATAGTAGGTATTATATATTTAGGAGGTATTATAAGATTTTTTTTAACATGAACAAAGGATAAGTTTTAAATATGGTGTTTAAAATATTAAATTAAATAATATTTAAATTATACATTTTCCCTTCACCTTCTATTAGAAATAGCTACCTGTAAATAATTTTGAGATGCAAATATCAAAATACCAAAAGTCAGTACAGGAAGTCAGATTTTAGCAGCCACCAAAAGCAGGTCCTTGCTAGAATGAAATGCAGACACTTTTGGGTGCATCAATACTGATATAAGAAGAAAAATAACAATAACAACACTACTACTGCTACTGCTGCTGCTGCTGCTACTTGTGGTAATTGTTAGAGTATTTTTAAGGACAAAAAAGCTTCCTAAGAAGTCACAGGAAGGTAGAAAGTTTCCTGGATCCAACTTTCTCTGTCTCTGTGGATCATCTATTACCACAACGTAAATATAGTTTTTTATGGTTTTTGGCCAAAAAGTAAGAAATAAAGGCTATGAAATTGAAATTACCAAAATTGCTACTGTGTCTTTAATGGCATGCATTCCACAATCTACACTTAAAAAAAATATACTAGTTGTAAAACCTATTTAATTTACATTTATTGTCTTATAAAATACTATGATTTTCTATAAAATAAACCAGGGAATTTAAAGGGCTATTGGTCTTATGAAATAACTCAAACATGCAAACACATGTGGCACAACATGTAAGATACAATGACTTTCTCTTGTGAAGGTACATACAAAATAAAGTGATTGAAACATGAGGAATTTTTTTTTCATCAGTTTTTCATTCTGGCCTACTGTCTGTGAAATGTGAATCCATTTCACTTGCCTCAAATTATAAGCAATCTTTACAAATAGCAAAGTCACAAAAAACCTCTATACTTACATCTCTTTATAAAAAAAATTTACTGGAAAGAAATCCAAGAAAAAACTTTTCATCTATTTAGTTTGGAAATAATGTACAGTAGAATTTTTAGAATTGCTTAGAAAATATCTGTGTTTGCAGCTGGTCTTTTCTTTCCTTCCATATCCACCACACACACATGTTTTTGAATACCCTGTGTACAATTTATACAGGATGAAATCTAATAGCTGTAACTGTAGGAATAGGGAATATTTTCGTACAACTGCTCCCAGGCCTTGCAGCCTGTGCAGAAAAAAAAATTGTGGCATTATAGTTCTCTCATCTTTTCTTAGTCATAATCCTATCACCTGGGCATATGAAAGTCTGACTGTCTGACAGCTGAGCTCAGAAGTTCCAGTGGGACCACTCTCACCATTTTATCTATAATTCTGAGATCCTTCTTTAATGCCTAAAATTGGAGGTAGATTAAATTTATGTACAGACATCCAAAAGAATATGTCACAGTGGTGACCATCTGCTACACAAAATTTCTGGCAAAATCTTCATTTAGAAAACTTAATCCTGAAATTTTAAATTCTGATTCAGTTGAAATTGTAATTTTAAAAAAAAAAACTAACATAAAAGTGATCACAGTCAAAGAGAAGCCTGATCCAGTATATATGCTCAGAATCTTCCTAAACTATACCAAAAAATTATTGAAAGCAACATCAAAGGCTGTTAGAATGATGCACTTATAATAATAATGAGGAGTGACTTTCTGACACAGGTTTACTTTTTTCATAGGGAAAAGGAAGAGCAGTATAGCCATGATATACGTGTGCAGGATGTAGGAAGAGATGGACTTTTCTACCAGCTCTTGACAAGATGGTACAAAAAACTAGGGCAGTCAGAAAGGACTTCCAAAATAAATGGCATTACTTAGAAAAGTTATGAGGAAAAAAGACATTGTTTTGTAAATCTTAACTTTAAAAAAAAGGTAGATAAAATTGATTTAGTAAAATGGATTTACAATATTAGGAGAAAAATGGATAAAATATAAAGGATCAGGATTCCTTCAGAGTTCAGTAGAATTTGTCAGCTTAGCCACTTCCTCCACATAGGGAGTGAGATGAAGGAAGGAGGACAGCAGGGCTGCACTCTAACCCTGAACCTGTGATTATCTGGAGGAACGCCAGAAAAAAGAAGTAAAGAACTGCTGCACTCCATATCCTGAAGGGAAGCATCGTCCTTTGCACCCAGTGCTTTGCTTGGAGAACATCCACAGTCATCTAAGGAGTGAAGGAGAGAAGCAAGCAACACCTCCCACTAGACCAGGGTGCTCAAAGCCCTGTCCAACCTGGCCTTGAACATTTCCAAGGAGTGGGTATCCACAGCTTCCCTGGGCAACCTGTTCCAGTGTCACACCACCCTCACAATAAAAAATTTCTTCTTAATGTCTAGTCTAAATCTACCCTGCTCTAGTTTAAAACCATTACCCCTCATCCTATCACTACCTGCCCCTGCAAAAAGTCCCTCCCCAGCTTTCCTGTAGGTCCCTTTCAGGAATTGGAAGACTGCAATAAGGTCCTCTCAGAGCATTCTCTTCTCCAGGCTGAACAGCCCCAACTCTCTCAGTCGGTCCTCATAAGGGAGGTGCTCCAGCTGTCTGGTCATCTTCGTAGCCCTCCCTCCACTGGACCCTCTCCAACAGTTTTATGTCCTTTTTATGTTGAGGGGCCCCAGAACTGGATGCAGTACTCCAGGTGGGGACTCATGAGAGCAGAGTAGAGGGGAGAATCACCTCCCTCACCCTGCTGGCCATGCTTCTTTTCGTGCAGTGCAAGATATACTGGCCTTCTGGGCTACAAGCACACATTGCCGGCTCATATTGAGTTTTTAATCGACTGACACCCACAAGTCCTTCTCCTTTGGACTGCTCTTGAGCCATTCTCAGCCCCACCTGTATTTGTGCTTGGGATTGCCCCAGCCCAGGTGCAGGACCTTGCACTTGGCCTTGTTGAACTTCATGAGGTTGGCATGGGCCCACCTCTCCAATCTGTCCGGGTCCTTCTGGATGGCATCCCTTCCTTCCAGTGTGTCAACTTCATCACCAAGCTTGGTGTCATCTGCAAACTTGCCAAGGATGCACTCCTTGAAAAGCAGCTTGCTTTTCTGAATATACTATATCTTGTAAATCACAGAATCACAAAACTGTTGAGGTGGGACAAGACCTATGGAAGTTGCCTAGTGCAGTCCCCTGGCTAAAAGATGGTCAGGTAGAGCAAGGTGCCATATCAAATTGCATTTTGAATATCCCCAGGGATGAAGAGATCACAACCACTCTGGGCAGCCTGTTCCAGTGTATTTCTTAGGTTTAGGCAAAATTTCACTTTCTGTTCATTTCTTCTTAACACAGGACACCACTGAGCAGAGTCTGGCTCCATCTTCTTATCTCATGGGTATTTATACACCTGGATAAGCTTCCCCTGAGCCTTCTTTTCTCCAGACTGAACAGTCTCAACCTCTTTCCTTATGAGAGATGCTCCAGTCTTTTAATCATCTTTGTAGTGGCACAGAGAAGAAATACACTGGATCTATATCTTATGTGTGGCACAACTGATCTGTGCATGTACTGTTCATACACAGCCTGAAGTGAATGCTGAGTGACAAAGAATAGAATAAGAGGGGGAAAATTGTTCTGTTTGTATGGGAGCAATCCAGATCTTCATAGTGACTTCTGCTTTTTTAAAACTACTTCCCCTAATATCTGCAGCAGATGATGAATAGGCTGCATTTCAGGCTTTCACACTAAAAAGAGTGCAGTCTATTTGACCTTTTACATTCTGATAGAAAAAATATGTTTTTATTTAATTGAAAGCAACCTGATTTTGCTTCTGCAAGAATACGATATTTTCACTTTGAAGAAACCACAAAAGAATTGTGTTTTTTTTTCCATGTATCCACAGTGCTATTCCTTTTAATTTTTAGACACATTTGAAGGTGTATATTAAGTGCTGAAATCTTTAAAGCTAGCATACTGTATTACCTAAGATGCAAAAATTACCAGATTTGAATTAACCTTCAGCTGCATTAATGAAAATGAGACTGATTTAATTGTTTTCCATTTTACTTTTATCTTACAGTACCATTTCATCATTTGTCATTATTAAAGCACTATATTACAACATATATTATGAAATATATAATTAAAGCAAACACAATTTTATTAAAATGTTAATAAAAAGCCTCTATTATTATTATTCTTATTATTTAAAAATTGCACTAAGTTGTGAAAGACTGAAGCAATAAAATGTTAGACAAAGAGTAGGTTTTATTTGGTATGAGAAAAACTCAATTCATGTGGAAATGTAAGCCCATTAGGATGCATTCATAGAAATATTGACAAATATAGGCATAAGTAAAAGGATTTTTGTTAAACCTGCATAACTCATCTCATTGTCATGAAGGATTTCAGAGGAGTTCAGAATTAAGTCTAGTTTATATTTATACTGAGTACTACTTCAAAATCCATGTGAAGATGTGGTGGATGAGGGGAAGGCTGTGGACGTTGTCTACCTGGACTTTAGTAAAGCCTTTAACACTATCTCTCACAGTATCCTCCTGGAGTAGCTGGCTAGGCATGGCTTGGACAGGCATACGCTTTGCTGGGTTAAAAACTGGCTGGATGGCCAAGCACAGAGGGTTGTGGTGAATGGAGCTAAATCCAGTTGGTGACCAGTCACAAGCAGTGTTCCCCAGGCCTCTGTTTTGGGGCCAGCCCTGTTCAAGATCTTTATCAATGATCTGGATGAGGGGATTGAGTGCTCCCTCAGCAAGTTTGCAGACGACACTAAGTTGGGAGGGAGTGTTGATCTGCCTGAGGTTAGGAAGGCTCTGCAGAGAGACCTGGATAGGCTGAATCAATGGGCTGAGGCCAACTGTATGAGCTTCAACAAGGCCAAGTGATGGGTCCTGCACTTTGGTCGCAATAACCCCATGCAGCACTACAGACTTGGGGAGGAGTGGCTGGAAAGCTGCCATGCAGAAAAGGACCTGGGGGTGTTGGTGGACAGCAGGATGACCATGAGCCAGCAATGGGCCCTTGCGGCCAAGAAGGCCAATGGCATCCTGGGGTGTATCAGAAGGGGTGTGGTTAGTGGGTCAAGAGAGGTTTTCCATCCCCTCTTCTCTGCCCTGGTGAGACCACATTTGGAATATTGTGTTCAATTCTGGGCCTCTCAGTTCACGAAGAACAGGGAATTGCTTGAAAGAGTCCAGTGCAGGGCCACAAGGATGATTGAGGGAGTGGAGCATCTCACTTATGAGGAGTGGCTGAGGGAGCTGGGGCTCTTTAACTTGGAGAAGAGGAGACTGAGGAGTGACCTCATTAATGTTTATAAATTTGTAAAGGGTGAGTGTCAGGAGGATGGAGCCAGACTCTTCTCAGTGATAGCCAATGATAGGACAAGGGGCAATGGGTGCAAGCTGGAACATAGGAGGTTCCATGTGAACTTGAGGAAAACCTTTTTTACTGTGAGGGTTACAAAACACTGGAACAGACTGCCCAGTGAGGTTGTGGAGTCTCCTTCTCTGGAGACATTCAAAACCAACCTGGATGCGTTCCTGTGTGACCTAGTTTAGGTGATCCTGCTCTGGCAGAGGGGTTGGACTGGATGATCTTTCGAGGTCCCTTCCAACTCCTGAGATTCTGTGATTCTGTGAAGAGATGTAGATAGATTTAGTTCTTCTACTAGTGACAGGCAGAATCCCAGAAGAGATTGGTAGGACAAAGAGGACAATCTGCCTTTGCAGAAGTGAATTATCTGAAAATACACCAACTATTGCTTCTAGTTCCTCTATTTTGATTGTTTTAATACAAAACATTGTTACATAGAGAAGACCTCTTGTGTGTATTTTGCAGACAGAGAGGGTGGAAGAAAACACCAAAGCATTTTAAATACTGGATTTTATATAAAAATATAATCTGAAAATACATTAGTCCATTTGTAAGAAAATTATGGGTTCTTCATGTAACCTGTATATTTTTCTTGGGATTTTTCTTGGGGTCTTGTTGGGCCTAGAAAAGCATAATTTCTCATTTCTTTCAAGGACTGCAGTCTATGTCAGTCACTTATTTGGCCCCTTATTCTTACACCAGCAAAAGCTGACAAAGTATAAGCTTCAAAACTAATTATGGACACCAGGAAATTATCTGATCTAAAAGCAAAGCTCTGTTGCTAAGGACACATTTTGATATGGCATATTAAATATCTTCTTTCTCTTAATCATGCCATATATCAAAATATGATTTTATTTCTCTGTGATAGTAATAGCAAAAAAGAGACTATGCTGGTTACTGAACCATGCTACATTCACAGTAATCACAGTCTTCCTAATTTGAACTACATATTTTGCTACTTAGATCACTGTTCATAGTTCGTATGACTAATTTGCTATGTTAATGCCAGACCTGGGGAGGAGTTGTGGAGGAGCAGGAAGGAACATTGAGTAAGGGTGAATTTCCCCACTTGTTAAAACCTGCCTATCAGATCAAATATTAATTAACATTAACATCAACATAATTTGTCATTTATAAAGTACGCAATGGGTAATAGTAATAAAACTCCAACTTATCAAACTTATTTATAAAGTATTTATGACTTCAAGTCATAATTTTTTCTATAACTCTCTAATTCTGGGTTTTATCAACTGGGCTTTTTGTAAGAAGAAGAAATTACTACAGAAGAATTATTTTTTTTACCATGAGATCAATCAGATATTGGAATAATCTCCCAGAGAAAGTAATGAATTCCCCTACATTGGTCAGTTTTAAAAGTCAGCTTGATAGGATGATGACTCATCTCATTCAAACTATACTTTTACCTTGAAAGGTTGGACTAAATGATCCTTGTAGTCCCTTCCAACCTGATATTCTATAAAAAATATATGCTGCATACAAAATAAAAAAACCCAACATATTTGATATGATGTGTTTTAAATATTTGAACTCATTAAGGATTTGTTCTTAACAATGATCCAAAAAAAATGAAAGACATTTATGTATAAAAGAGTCTTAAGTCAGAAGTCAATAGACTTACATTAATTTTATGCATATAAGTTTGCTTAATTTTCATTAAACTATTAATTATATTTATTTTATTCATAGCTTTTCTATATTTATAAAGGAACGTCTTATAACCTCAACTTCACAGAAAATATCAATGAATTTTTTTAGGCTGTGAATTTATATTATAACATTAGCAGATTGTTGTGAGCCATCTGCTCTAAAATGGATTTAATGTTCTTCAATGGATTTAATTTTCTTTGGTTAGGCATCTTGATCACACAACAATTATGCAATTTATTGAAAATAATACTTTTACTAGCAGCAACTTTCATAAAAGAATTTTTAGGAAATGTCTTACATGAATAATCAAATATCGGTTTTCCTGAAAGTGCCAAGCAGTGTTGGCAGTTGGCTTTGAGACAAGAAACTCACATTTTATCTGTTGATTTATCTCTTACTGAAACTGTTTAAATAATTCATGGTTGTTTTTTTTTATTTTACTTCCCTTATTCCGTGACCAGTAGCAGCTAGAAGATGCAATATGTGCATTCCATGCTTACAAACTCACAAAAAAATATTGCTTTTTAACTTTACTTAAGAATAGAAGAGAACTTCTGCCTTAAAATCTGCATGTTGCTATGTCTTTGCAATATAATCAACTTCTTGTCTAAGAACAATGTCTGAACTTTGACATTGATTTGCCTTTGTATTCCCTCCTGTCATGGTTTAGGGCTGGGCTGGCCACTAAATCCTGGACAGATGCTTTCTATTAACCCCTCTCCCCTTCCCAGAAGGTAAGAGAAGAGAGAATAGGGGAGACAGACTTTACCAGTTGGAAAATAAAGCTAACAGGTTTAATTAAACAATAATACTAGTACTACAGGATAAAAATGTAAATAGGAAAATAATGAAATATATATACAGATATATACAAATATATACAAAAACAATAAAAAATCCTCCCCTCACCCTCCCCCCAATATTGTATATGTCAGGAGAGGCTCTGCGGAGCAGGGCACGGGAAAAGTCCGAGTCCAGACTCAGCAGCAGGTGGGAGCAGGATGCAGGAACACACGAATCAGGATCAGAGGTGGATGAACTAGCAGGGTTCTGCTCTGACTTCAGCCATTGCAGGATCGAGATGGATGGAAGGATCCAAGATAGAATAGAAGGGCTCCGAGATGGAAAAAGGGTCGAGACCCTTGTGATCCCTTGGCTTTTCACCGAGTATGACATATATGGCATGGAGTACCTAGTTGGTCAGTTTTTGATCTGTTTTCCCCTCTGTAGGCGCAGACACGGCACCCATGGTGAGATAATTGGCCCTGAGTTTATCGTTGTAGCAGCGCATACTGAAAACCATGCTGCTAGTTTTCAGCAAGTTTAGCTACTTAGAAGAGATTGATCTGAAAAGGAAAAACACTAAATAGAAAATTAGTTCTATTTAGTTCAAACCAGGACACCTCTTCATCTTTTTTATGAAGGAAAATGAAAGGTACTTCCCCTAAAATTCTCAAAAGAGCTGCATATTATTTTTACCTCACACCTTTCGTTCACAGAAAACAAATAAAAGCTGTTTTGTTATCATGATGATGGTTGATGAGAAAAAATATATATATTCACTCCACACATTGCTGCAGTTAAATATGAACTGCCCGCATCTTACTTTTTTTTCTCAGTAAAATTTTGTTAGGGGAGAGTGACTGGCAGGGTTTCCATGTGTTCTTATCTCTAGTCAGACACTAAATGCTACAGAGCAGCAGTTGCTAAATGTAGCTGTGACAAACCTTGTATTAATTAAAGACTTTCTAGGTGATTTTAAAACCTCCAAGGGAAGATTTGTAGAGCAGTGTCACAAGGTTTTTACATGGTGAGAACATTCTCTTATGCTTGTTTTCAGCTCTTGTTGAACGAGTGATAATTTCTCCTCCGGCACAAATTCTGAACTCTAATTCCCTCATTCCACCATGGCCCCGATAGATTTACATCTGCTGAACTAAGTCTTGCAGCTATTGCAGGAATGTTTCAATGAGCACTAGGTTCAGAATATGTTTTTACCTCACAGTCCATGAATATGACCAGTGTGAGGAGGGACCTATAGGACACACCCAATTCCTCTGTGCCACAGGTAATTTTATTGACACTTTCTGGAAAGCTAGCTGTGGTAAAGTTTCCTGGCACTTAAAAGCCAGAGCAGTTGTGTGGGAAGGAAAATATGTGAGTGTATTGTCATGATCTCTGACTGGAACTCTTTTCATATGTCTTCTCTGTTAGCATAGTGAGTTGTATTGCCTTGACAGGGGCTTAAACAGATTTCCAGGGCAATCTGTTTAGAGGACTGTCAACCAGTGTTAGTCAGACTTAGGAGGAAGGCCAAATCTAAACGAAGAGGAGCTCTGTGTGTGTGTGTATATGTGTGCTTCTCTGTCCATTTGTACCTTTGTATATGTATAAAGTAAGAAACACATGGGAAGATGACAAGTGAAATAAATGAATTAAAGAATGCCTACAGGAAAGAGGAGGAGGGACTGCTTATCAGGGACTATAGTGATAAGACAAGGGGTAATGGTTTTAAACTGGAAGAAGGGAGATTTAGATTAGATATAGATATATACGAGATATATATATAGAGAGAGATATAAGATAGATAGATAGATATAGATAAAGATATGTATAGATAGATATATAGATATAAGGAAGAAATTCTTTACTGAGGGTGGTGAGACACTGGAACAGGCTACCCAGAGAAGCTGTGGATGTCTTATCCCTGGAAGTGTTCAAGGTTTGGTTGAATGGCCTTTGAACAACCTGGTCTAGTGGAAAGTGTCCATGCTCATGGCAGCGGGGATGAAACCAGATGATCTGTAAAGTCCCTTCCAACCCAAATCATTCTGTGGTTCTATGATTCTATGATTCTATGATTCTATGAATAAATGGTAAAAAGTTAAAATGAAATGGGCAATGGTTGTTGTCAGGACACTCTTACAGATGTGAATATCTAATAAACAATACAATATAAATGAAATGTCTGTGCAGTAGTTGAGCCAGCACCTGCTGTAATTAGTATGAATGTGGCAGAAGTCAGATACTAAAGAGGTAACATGCTTGCTACCAAAACAGGACACTCTTGAAGATCTGGGGAGAGGGTAGAGAGAGAATAGTAGTCAGACAGAAAGTCAGAAACCATCATGATAGTGGTAGATAAATATTAGGTGGCTGCTTTGGGATTATTGAAGAAGGATATGTAGCTGTAGCTAGTTCTAAGGCTCCCTCTGAAAAGAAAAGATTATTGGTACTTGTGTAGCAGAGAAAATTTAAAGGCATGCTGCTGATAATGTATAAACAGCTTTTTGGTTTGTTTGGGGTTTTTTACTTCTACAATGGCAAATATGGATGCAAATTTAAAATTTGCCACGTAAGCCATGAAAAAATCTTAAAATCAAGACATTAGTTATCTAACCAGAAAGATAGGCCTCTATTTATCCATCTACTAAGTGCAAATAATGGTTTCTATACAGTTTAGCATCAATGCTCCATAGATGAATACATAAAAATATACACAATATACATTTTTTCAGTCTTTCACTACTATACCCTCTGAAAAGTTACTCTAAATAAGAGAAAGCAGTTTTCTGTCTTTCAGTGTTCTAAATAACATCACAGAATCATAGCCTTTACATGTAAGCTTAGATAAAATTTGCTTTTAACATTTTAATACCTATAAAAATTCTCATGTCTTCTCTTTAGGAGGAATATTTTGCTTCTGGTAGATCCTATCCTTAGTTCAATAATATTCCTAAGAAAATCATGGTGAGCTACTTAAATCTCCTTGCTTCCCTAAATTGTCACTGTATTATCATATATTCTTCTATTGAAGAATTATGATAGTGGTGAAGCTTAGTTTCAGATTAGAGTGTTTTTAGGTAACGACTTTAAAATGGAGATCCTAGACTAGCAGAGGGAGTGATTTACTCAGACCTTACTGTGAAAAAATTCTGGCTATAGGAGAGAACTCTTTCTGCATCCTGTATCAGAAAATGGCTTGTAAAAGGATGTAGAGTGTCTAAGGAGGAATACAGGTAGAAGTACTGTTACGATTTAAGGGTTAACAGCCTGAAAGGGAAGAACAGGTGGTATCTGTAGGACCCTGGGGGGTCAGAGATCAGTACTGTTCCCTCCACTTTCTGGTCACAGTCTAAAAAACCGAGGAGGACCAAGGTTTCGCAGATTTTCCTGGCTTCTGGGGCGGTTTTTCCTGTTGTATCTCAGGGTGGCTGGGTCTATCTCCGTGTGCTCGGCAGCATCCACCACCATCCGCTCCCGGCACTACTGCAGTCCCTGGTGACAAGTCACAGCGGCCACGAGGCACTGCTCGGACATTTCCACTTGGGACAACTGGGATCAGGTTTTGTATTAGTTAAATATCCTTTGTCCCTTATTAATTCCCTTTTCGTTTCCCCTGTTGTTTTCACTGAACTTGTTATAGTCTTAACTTCCAACCTTGTTTGAAACATCTCTTCTCTATTTCACTTTTTCTATCCTCCCCTTGGTGGGGGGACAATAGAGAGAAAATCTTGCTCCTTGGGTTTGCCGTGAGCCCTAAATGGAGACAGGTACCTTGGTCAGAAATTTCATATGGTACTTGGTATTTCTAAGGAATGAAAATTCAATTTTATTACTCCTGTGAAATGAAAGAATAAAAGGATCTCTGACCAAGTAGTCATTATTCTGTGGAGAGGGAACATGTTAGCTTCATGCAATACCTACCAGTCACATTTCTGGTAAAACTTCTTAGGCTTATTGATCATAGCATCATAACTCTTTGCATGGGAGAAAATTTATTTTCTATGCAAATTTCTAGTATCATCATATCTATTCTTTGTGTCTATTAAATGTGCAGAAAATCACCCAGGTTGTGCTATAATGTGGTCCAGGCTTTCTTGACCTGGTTTCACTGGGATAGAATCATAGAATCAGCTTTCTGTTCAAGAAGGCTGCATTTCTGCGAAGACTACAATACTGAATTTAATGACAACAAAGTTAGTAATATTTTGTTTTTGTTTTTGACTGGCTCAGGTATGTTGTCATCTAGATCTTAAACACTTTTTAGTTAACCATGTACAGAAGCTGAGGGGAGCCAAAATGAAGGCAGCTGACCCTAAAGTGACCAACGAATTTATGACATCAATGTCATACTCACTGTAAATGGGGGAGTTTGCTTGAGACTATTCTCTTTCCTCAATGGCAGTCATCTCAGGAGGGTCTCACTCATCATTCTACTTCCAAGGCCTATTTCCCCTCTTGTGACCACCACAGCCTGTGACCACTATATCAGCTGAGTATAACTCTGTGTGCTCTATGTTAATGCTGTTTTTAATACTGGCTTTTGTTACTATTATTTTAATAAATCTGTTTCTATTTCAACCCATGGGTCTCCTTTCATTTTCCTGATTCCCCTTCCTGGGTGGCAGTGGATGATAGAACAACTATCTAAACACCGACATTTTTATAATATATTTTTGCAGTTGAATGGTAGGCAAGACTCCTGAGACAGTTTAATATGGAATTAATAATTCTGAGAATAAAGGCAATTGCATGCTCGATATGGGCATTCACATTCACTGAGTTGTCCAGCGTAAACTGTCCAGCTCTTTATAAAACAGAAGTGTGTACATTCCTAATTTTATCCCTTTTCATACATCTTGTTCCTATAGTGATATTCAGTCAGGCTGATCTTGGAATTAACAATAAATTTATCTGGCATATAGCATTATGTGTCATATTCCTTGATATTGCATTGGTGGATTCCCAAGTGTATTGGGTTTTCTGTGAGGGGTTTTTGGTTGTGTCTTTTGTAATGGGGGAAGGGCTATGGAGATGGCCCTTTAAGAAACTACCTGAAAAGCTCCCCCTTTGCCTTTGTCAGAGCCAAGCCAAACAGCGCCCCTGCGAATTCATGTATTTAAAGGGGGTGCAGGGCATGCCTCTCTCTCTCTCTGGCACCAGCCCTGACCAACGCGGCCCCGAGTGTGGGTGGCATGGCACCGGCCTTGCCCGGCTGGGCTTGGCCGACTCCGACCACAACTTAAGCTTAAGCCCTGCT
>NW_010179391.1:0-2822 GCF_000695765.1 Mesitornis unicolor
GAGATTCTTTGGGAAGTTCTACAGTTCTAGTAGGAATTAATGCCATTTGTGGTGCTGTGTGTTGTAGTGCTGCTTTCTTAGCAGTTTGATCTGCTAATCTATTCCCCTCTATTATTTTAGTGTTTCCAGATTGGTGTGCTTTACAGTGCATTATTGAAATTTGTGCTGGTTCTTGTACAGCCAATAAAAGCTGTAAAATTTCCTTTTGATGTTTAATATTCATTCCCTGTGAGGACAGTAGTCCTCTTTCTTTCCACAGGGCCCCATGGACATGAACTACACCAAAGGCATATTTAGAGTCAGTCCATAAGCTAGCCTTCTTTCCTTGACTTAGTTCCAAGGCTCAGGTTAATGCAATCAATTCTGCTTTCTGTGCGGAGGTTGTGATGGGCAGTGCATGTGCCTCCACCACTGTATTTTCAGTTGTTACCACATATCCAGTGCAACAGGTTCCATTCAAGACGTAAATAGCCGTCCGTAAATAGTTCCCAGCCCGGCTTCTCAAGGGGAACATCTTTCAGATCCTCCCGACTGGAGTATGTATGTTTGTGCTCGATGGTTACAATGCAGTCATGCTTCAGCTGCTGCTCCTCCTGTGGAGTATTCAGAAACACTCCTGGATTCACAAGGTTAGTGGTTTTCAAAACTACATCATCTTCTTCAGTAAGTATTACTTGATATTTCATCATTCTGCTTGGGGATAGCCAATGTCCCCCTTTTTGCTCCAAAACTGTTGTTACCATGTGCGGGACATAAACTGTGATAGTCCTTCCCAGAGTCAATTTCCTCGCCTCTTGTATCAGTATTACAGTTGCAGCAACTGCCCGCAAACAAGAAGGCCACCCTTTGCTTTCCGAGTCCAACTGTTTGGAAAAGTATCCCACTGGTCTTTTCCAGCTTCCCATCCTTTGCGTCAGGACTCCTAAGGCTAGGTGCTGTCTCTCATGGACAAACAATTGAAAGTCTTTAGTCAAATCTGGCAGACCTAGAGCTGGTGCTGTCATCAGAGTCTCCTTGAGCTTTCGAAAAGATTCTTGCTGTGGTTTTTCTCACACAAAAGAGGCTGCATTCTGGGCCTCATACAATGGCTTGGCTATTAGATCATAGTTCATGATCCAAAGCCTGTACCATCCTGTCATTCCCAGAAATGCCCTTAATTCATGCACATTCTGAGGCTCTGGAATAGCGCAAATAGCTTCTTTTCGGTCTATTCCCAGCTGCCGTTGTCCTCTTGAGATTTCGAAGCCCAAATAGACCACAACTTCCCCCACAATTTGGGCCTTTTTCTTAGACACTTTGTACCCATTCAGTCCCAGAAAGTTTAAAAGTTCAATGGTTACCTGTATGCAAGCTGGTCTTTCTTTGGTAGCTATTAGGAAGTTGTCTACGTACTGTAGAAGTAGATGTTCCGGTCTGGGAGTCACAGTCTTTTCTGTAGTCCACACTTCCAATTCTTTTGCTAGTTGTCTTCCAAAAATCGTGGGGCTGTTTTTGAATCCTTGGGGTAGCCGTGTCCATGTTGATTGTGTCTTGCGCCCTGTTTGTGGGTCCTCCCACTCAAAAGCAAACAGTTTACAACTTTCCTTTTCCAAAGGGATACAAAAGAAGGCATCTTTCAGGTCAAGCACTGTAAACCACTGATAGCTTCCTCTTAAAGCTGTCAGCAAGGTGTATGAATTTGCCACAACTGGATGATTTAACAATCTGGTTTATATGTCTTAAATCTTGTACTAACCTGTTTTCCCCATTTGGTTTCCGCACTGGGAGAATTGGTATATTATATTCTGATTCACATTCTTCTAGAATTTTGAATTTTAGAAATTTATCAATCAGTTTCTTTATCCCTTGTTTAGCTTCTGGATTAATTGGTTACTGTTTGACCCTAACCGGTCTTGCTGCTTTTTTTTTTTAACTCAACTTTTATTCTTTTAGCTCAATTTTTACCGACTGGGCCACCTTAGATTTCCCTGGAATATCAGTCTCCCATACTGTGGGATACACTGCATTTTCTATTTCTGGAGGCATTTCTGTCACTTCATGTCTTTCCTTTATCATCAGAATTTGTCCTGTTTTTGATTCAGGTATTTTCAATAATAAATTACTATTTTCAAAAACAATTTGGGCATTTAATTTGGACAATAAATCTCTTCCCAATAGAGGCAATGGGCATTCAGGAACATATAAGAATTCATGCGTTATAACCTTACTTCCAAATTGTTAATTCAGGGGTTGCAGGAATGGCCTATTTTCCTCTTTCCCTGTGGCACTCACAATATTTACTGTTTTAGTCCCAATTTTTCCTTTTTGTTCATTTAGTACAGAAAATGTTGCACCAGCATCCACCAAAAAGGTAACTTCCTTTTCTCCCAGCTTTATCGTTACCAGAGGCTTATCTGGGCTCGCCTCTGATGTTAGTCAATGTGTATATTCTCCCAAAACCATCATATTAGCCGCCTTCCAGTTTTGTCCAGCTTGCCGATTCATAATTTTTGGACATTCATTTTTCCAATGTCCTTCCTCCCGACAGTAAGCACACTGATAACGTCCAAGAGGAACTCTGCCAATTTGTCCTCTTCCACCTCCTCTAATCGAGTTCAGTCCTCTACCTCATCCCCCATTTAAGAGTCCTGCAGTTTGGGTCATAACAGCTAGCATTTGTTTGTGTTTTCATGTTTCCTTCTCCTTTCCCCAATTATTATAACCCCTCCATGCTACGTCTAGTAGCCGATCCAGATTCCGCATCTCTGCTCCTTCTAATTTTTGAAGCTTTTTCCTTATATCTTCTTGGAATTGTCCCAAAAAGAGTAATGCCAGTTGTACTC
>NW_010179392.1:0-13992 GCF_000695765.1 Mesitornis unicolor
AAATGGGGCTCGTTTAGCACGCAGGGAAGTTGCTGCCACCAAGCCCGGAGGTCGGATAGCGAGCCAGAGTGCCGCAGCTTGCCTTGTTCGTGCTTAACAGCTCTGAAATAGCTAAAAAGAGTTCTTCAACTTAAAGATGGGAAGTAATAAAATGTAATCCTTAGCCACTGCCTTTGCGACAACCTGGGTTTCTTCTGCTTAATTCTGTTTAATTTGATTAAGATTGTTACAGCCTGTTGTGAAAGATGCTACATCAGCATGTATCTTAAGTAACTTTAATGATGGATAAAGTTCTTGGTGTTTTGGAGGGGTCACTGGTGTAGCAGTTTCTAAAGCGCTCCATGATTCAAGTCACTTCTTGGTTGGCTCAACATGCAGGAGCACGGTATCCCACGCTAAATTCTGGAGCTCCTCCTCAGCTCTCTGGAGGTCCCTTATCTGAAACAAAATAGTTTGGGCAGGGCCTGACCCTGGGAGATGCAGGTGTCTCCCAAGGAGGCAGAGAGCGTATATGGAAATGCTGCGTGGATTTTTGTGAAGTTATGTATTCCTTAGACTCAAACTTCTTGCAATGTGAGCATGTGTTTTGGGCTCACATGATCTCAGACGTGCTTCCTTGTTGTAAAGAGCAACGAGTAAGATAATCTCACTGGGCTCGCATAGACCAAAGCCATATTTTTTTAACCCTGTTATTCCTATACTTAATTGAACAAATACTGCCTAAATTAGGGTACCTTTTATAGATGTGCATACAGCCTTAAGTAAGGGAAGTGGCATTTAACTGGTCTTCTATATCTTTGTTAGGCCTGAAATCAGTAATAAAATTAATTTAATGAGAATTGTAGGAAACAGCCTTATTTCCAGAAAGCTGATACCTGAAGGGTGAGATTGTCCCAAAAAGACTTCATGACTGTCATCTCACTGTCGTAAACACAAACTAGTCAAAGTTATGCCAACTAAGTGCATTTCTTGCTACTGTTATAGTCCTGTTACACAGCTTGTAAAATACTGCTTAAGTATGCTACAAAATGAGGATCTAGTGCTTAGGCAAATAAAGCATTTGGTTAATATGCATCTATTTTTTTTTAATAATGAGCATTATAAAATGTGAAAGAGACCCTAGCGCTACTGTACATGTGCACAGCTTATTTGTGGATGCTGTCTCAAGCTGCTTGTGCTAGCTTGTTGCTATTATTGGGAGTGTGTGTTGTTAGTTCTGTGTAACCGTAACTCAGGTGGTTTTGTGGTAACCCACTCTGCCTGAATGTGCTTAGTACAAAACCAAGTGACCTTTGGCCTCCTCAAAAGCTGGTAGAGTAAACTGGGCAGTTTGCAGCAAAACAGCAAGTGAATGTATTCCTGTTATACTAAGAAAAACTTTTCAGTGTGAAATTGTATGTCCAGATATGTAAAAAGTTAAGCTTTTTTATTATTCTGAGAAAAGCTGAAATCTTGAATTTGAATTACAGAGCAGTTTCTGATGAGCTCAGGACCAGATCTTGCTGGCCTAGTTCAGCCTCAGCTCATGGAGGGTGTTTTAATGAGGCTGCCTTCACAAATATATCTGGTCTTGCCAAAACTCCCCTGTTAGTCAGACCTGCAGTGCTAATAAAATCTTTAGCATTGCTCCCATCCCACTTCAGCATATTTGGGAACTGGCAGGCATCTGGGGCTGCCCACGGGAGCCCCATCCCATCCCAACATCCAGCACAGCTAGGGAGATGCTCGTGGGGCGTCTGTGTGAAGGTGCCAGTCCAGCAATTTCATTCTTTTAGCTGCTTTGTCAGCGTGCTGACAAGCCCGTCTTCCCAGAGCGATGCAATAACAAAAAGCTTGCTTTAAAGCTTAAATATATATAGTAAGAGCAGAAAATACATGAGTCGATGGTGCTTTCACCATGTGTGCTGCATCTGGTACACGCCTGCTGCTTGCACAGACTTCTGTATGGCTTGGATTCCTTGCTGCTCAAAGTCGAGATTTCTATGGGGCCATACATCAGTACTTTGATTTGTAATTCTGTCACCCCCAAATAGTTTTACTGTAAAATACTGGCCTGATGATATCATTTTATCAAAACTTGGCAGGGCATTATCACTGTGATACCTAAGCAGCTCACAGTCAGCGTGTTTATCCTCCCAGCTCTGGACAGAGTACATAGGAACAATCTACAGATTTCATTTTGGGGGGAAGAACGAGGGGGTGAATGGGGGTTCAGACAGTGACCTACTCCAAATCCATGCAGGAAGCCCATAGCAGAGCAAGGATTAAAGACCTTTTGATTTCTAGCTGGTGCACAGCAGGCTCATCGCCCCGAAATACTGACTTACCAGCCCGTGGGTCTCTTTAACTCACGTGTATATGTATGTAGCAACTTGTGATAGACATCTCTTTGGCAGAGGCGTTGCAAGCTTTTGAGTTCATGGCATCCAGTACTCATTTCTAGCTGGCTTCTTCACAACACACACAGGATCACGTGTAGTAACTATACCAATGACATAATGCCTCATATCTTTGCGAGTTTAAAGTAGGTTGAGAATCAATCTATTAAAATCCCATTTTTTCCCAGGTTATATATAGCAGGGAAAAACAACACTAGTGGTTCACAAACTTCAGTTTATACACAGACAGAGCTTCCCTCTTTGGGTGTGTGTGAGTTCAGGCAGGCTTTTCTCTGACTGAAAACACTGAGGCCCTGGTTCAGCGGAAGATAGCCAGTACAGCTGCTGGGCAGTGGAGGCTCTTGGAGCCCGTTTGGGTTTGCAGCTGTGGAGGGAGGGAGGCGGGTGGGAATTTGGTGCCGGTGCTGTCCCAGAGGACATTCCTGGAGCAATTCCTCCCAGAGGTGGAGTTGGCAGCTCCTTTTAGCCTTGCTGCTGCACATAGCTGTGTGCTGAGGCTGGGAGGGCTTGGAATGGGTTCTGGCTTCCCCAAGAAGATGAGACCTGAGGAACCCTACCTACATCGCCTGGAGCATTAATGCACTGAAGTTTAAACATGAGGTGCTTGTGATGGTGATGCTTGGATGCTTTGCAGTAGCCTCTCTTGCTCTGGCAGACAGACTGCGTGTCAGCGCTGCTCTTCCTTGAGCAGTGGTACTCAGCAAAATCGGCCCGGGAAGAGAAGCGTGGCTTCAGCAGGGGTCTGGGAACCTCACCATGTTGGAGTGCTTTTGAACTAGTGAGAAAGGATTATCATTTTGATCTTCCATAACACCAAAAATAATACTGCCAGCTCTCTTGATACTAAAACTTTTGGAGAAATGCCTGTAAACACTTAATGAAGAGATGTGCTGTGTGTCGCCTTGCCACGTCCCAGATGATCAGGGTAAGTGGGAGAACACACAGGAGATACCTCTTGAGGATTTCATTTCTATAGAAGGCTGCTGCTTAAAATGTTATTTGGGGCCCATCTTCCTCTCAGTCCCTTTTGCTGTGGGGTTTTCATTCATGATGCCCCTCTCCAATATGTGCTGACCACATACAGGCAGAAGCCTTGCTCTGCTCTTGTGTCTTTGCTGTGAAGGACTGTCAGGACCTGAAGGGAGGGTGGGGGAGGTGGGATGCAGGAGCAGAGCCCATGCTGCTCCTGCTGCCCTGGGAAGAGAGATGCTGAGGCGTAGCGTGTCTGTCTGGCGGGGGTTCGGCACCAAGCCAGCATCTGGGCAGTGCAGAGCAGGGTACAGATGGAGCAGAGCGAATCTTGCTATGGTGCAGTGACTAATAAGAACATCTGTATCCCTCAGCATCTCTTACTGCTGTGATACTAGCATGGCCTGGTTGGACAAAGATGAGGTAAACTGTGTTCCTCCACTTTCCACTTTTATTTCTTTGCCTTAAAGGCCCTAATATGTGTAGGGCAAGTGGTAGGTCTGATACAGTAAAGCTCTCGGTGCCTGCTAAAGGGTCACCAAAAGAGTACCTGCAAAACATGCTAAGCACAAGAGTAGAACAAGCCACTTCTTGCTTCCTGTTGGCTCAGATACCAATGGCTACTCTGGTTGCAGCCACAGACATCTTAATTCAGATACACTGATTTTTGGTTGTAATGGAGGTCTTGATATTAAAAGCAATTTTATATTAAAGTTGGTTGGGGTGCTCAAGTGCGTAAAGCTAACTCAAGTATTAGTGAGATCAGTGCCTGCGTTAAGGCCAGGTGTAAAAACAAATGGTTGTGACTGTGAACGTGCCTGTGGGAAAGAGGGGGGTGGAGGTGTGGTTATTAAAGTGGATGGTCACCAAGCTTGTGGTGGTTGCTGTAAATAAAACAAGAAACAGCAGTAATCATTGTGCTCCTTGCTGGTTGGTTGTCTTGGCTTTGGTAGATAGCCCTGGTCTAGCAGGTAGCATTTCAGAGTCCTACTGAAAGAAGAGGTAGCTGCTTATCCTTTTGGCTGGTCTGTTGTAAAATAGCAATGTCATTCCTCAGACCACGTTACTCCTCTGAGCTGCACCTACCACACAGCCGTAGTGCCAAATGCAAGCCTCGCACATGCAAGCGTGGCCTCACACAGTGCAAAGCCTGCCACCCTTTACTGCAAACACCAAAACCTACAGCATGATTTTGGCAGATCTAAACATGAAATGTTAGCAATTAACATCCTGTCCCTTTTCTGTCCCTCCCCTGCGCCTCCCTCCTCCTCCGTGCGTTTTCCCCTGTTCCCTGTACATTGTCCAGGCCGAGCTGGCAGCTGGCGCTGGGGAGCTGCGAGCCCATGAGCTCGCTCCCGTGGCCTATGAATAGCTCAGCCTCCGCCGGAGCTGCTCGGGGCTTCGGTACGCTGCCAGCTGCTTAGATTTAACCACTCTACTGCAACAACTGGGGGTGTGCAGATAAAATAAAAATGTGCCTGGCTTCTCCTGAAATTTAAGTTTTTCAAGGCAAAAGAAGGAAGTGAAGTGCCTGAGCTTGCGATCTCTGTGTCGAGAGTTCTCTGGACAAGTGTTTAAGCAAAGACAGGCTTTTCCTGCCTTCAGATCATCTTTTAAAATGGCTTTCCAACAACAATAATAATCCCAGTGCAAAGTGTACATTCGAGCTGTGACTCACACTTTGAAAGCGTTGTAGCTTTCCTAGAAAGACAGGTAAGTGGTGTTGTCGCCAGATGGGGAGTCTCAGGGTGGGAGAAGCAGCTCCGAGTTCCCAAAAGCATCCACTAAAGACATGTTGGAAACTCAAGGCAGTTATCATTCATTTTCAGCACTTCTGAATAGTGTCACTGAGTTATGTTAAAATCAAATGTGAGGGATGTGTGTGAAAATGTAGACCCAGACCTCTTCACCGAATTAACAGTAAGCTAATGGCAGACCAAAGTAAAGAAGCCAAAGCAAAGCAAGTTTGAGAGGTTCTCTGAAACTTCAATATATGTTAAAAGGACATTTTAATGAAGACTACTGACTTAGAGAAACTCTTGCTAAATGTTGGTTATGTGGTCAAGTAAAAATATATTTTTAATGAGTTAAGAGTCAGTAGCTGTCCTTAGTTTGTGACAGAGTTCTCTCTGAATTTTACTTATTCATACTTTCCTCAAGGTACAGTGATGTCTTTCAATGCTATTCAAACATCACCAGCCAAAAAGGCAATACTTGAATACAACCAATAATTACTGCTCTTCCAGCACAATGTTATTGCATATCCTCTTACTTCCTGGCTTCATTTGAAGATGGTGTGTACACCTGCGCTCATTTTAGTATCCTGTAATGTACAGCTGCAATGCGGGAGGCAAGAGTGAGAGAATGGGACAACTGGGTAAGGTGGCATGAGCTGGCAGAGTTTTTCTGATGGAGAACATACGAGACCCTGGGAATTTTTGGCAGGTCCATAGCCAGACTTCTTGATTAAAATCTGCTTCCTTTGCAAAGAGCTCTGTGTATTTTGGTAAACATGAAGAGCATAAAAAAATGCACTTTTCTTCATTTATAGCCTAATTTCTGATTCATCCTTCAAACTACATCTTAAACTAAATATAATTTAGGCTAGAGTACTGCCTCAGTAGCGCAGACCTCTGATGCAAAAGGACTTACAGTGTGCGCTAAGGTCTGATCCAAAGCTCTGTTAGCAGGCACCCTATTGCTGATTCCAGGAAGCTTTGTTCCAGTTCCTTTATTGAGAACACATGGACAAAGTGATGTAAAACTTACTTCAGCAATACCAAGGTTTTGTCAATCCCAGGCATTCAAAATGATGAGTCAGCAACTCCTGCCCGCAGACACCACTACCTAAAAACCCAAGGAAATCAAAATGGTTCGAGACTTTTTTCTTTGCTTTTGCTGGATGTGGGTTTTCTTTAAACCTCTGGGCTTTGTGTATTCAAATTTTCTCTCTATCTGTGGGAGACTAAAAATTTATCTGTCGTTTCAAAGTGAAAAGGATGTGATTTTTCTCTGTATGATCATGAGACTCCGGGAACCTGGGCTTTGAGAAATAATATAAAGCACACCGATTCCAAATCCTGCAGTTTTATTGTGAATTATAAAAACCAACATTACTAAAATGAACGCTTTGGGACAGAGTTTCAGGACTTTGTTTTAAACCTCCAAATTAGCAGTGACATTTCAAACAAAACTGCCCCTCCTTTAATTAGAAAAAAATGCAACATGAGGGCAGAGAGGAGGGGAATTCTGTCTTTTTTTACTGCTTTGTTTTGTGGTTTGATTAGCAGTCAGTTGGTTTGGACCGGTGACTGGATGACTTGTGCTAAGAAAAATACGTCTGAACGTGACGTGACACTTTGAGCAGTTCTGAAGAGGTTGTGTCATTTGACACGTTAGTGGCTGCTGTCCTCAGTCTGCTTTAATCCTGCCCCATGCTGCACCTGCACTGTGGCACGCATGCAGTAATTCCTTGTGATGGCCGGCACTCGCTGGTGTGTGCATAAAAATGCAGGTGGCAGCGTGATTCTCCAGCGCGGAGGAACATCCATGAGCATCCCAGGTGAGCTTATTGCTCCAGATGAATAAAGCACAGACTGGAAGTGCCTCAGGCAGCTTGCACTCCAAATGAGATGTAGCCGTGAATGCTAAAAGATCATCAGTAGGACTTGCTGGTCTGACTTGCAGTTGGGATGCAGTGGCGGAGTCAATAAGGGATGGTTGCCAGGCGTGACCTGGGCTGCATCTTTAGCTACACCAACAGATAGCCCAGCCACAGGCAGTGAGAGGGTTTACATATTCCTCATTTACGACAGAAAAAAACATAGGCAGTTGAAAAATTGCCTTAACATCTGCTGCAATGAAATCGCTGAGTGTTTTACCGTGTTCTTCAGCGGAAGCTGTCAGCCCTGACAATTCAGGAGCTGACATAAAATGAGGTGCAGAAGACTCTTAGCAACTTTAATTCCAGGAACTCTTTCACCATGTTTATTCAACGTGCACTTCGTCTTCTCAGAAGCTGCATGATGGGAATCAATCTTGAGGAACCAGTGTGCAGGCTTCATCTTCTGTCTTACAAAGTTGTTGCTCAACACTGGACTGAAGAACAAGCTTTTGGAGTTCATTTGTTAAAAATGGACGGGAATGGGACATCTAACTGCTCAGTCTTTCTTGCCTGGGCAGGATTTATAGAGTTAGTAAATGAGAAGACATGTCTGATATGATATAGATAACTATATTAAACCATCTCTATTCTGTTTTCCCTGTGAGAACAGATTTATTGATGGCCATATTCTGCTGTAAAAATAAAGTGAAATAACTCATTCTTGCTAAGAGCAGGTTCTGCAGAGGATCTGACCACATCCCTGTGCCGGGGTGCATTTTATTTTTTTCCATTGATTGCCCATATCAAAAATAATGGAAAGCCCTGATTGTTCATGGCTGCAGCCACCAAAACTGGGGTGAATTCCTTTCCTGGAGAAAGTGGAAGTCCTGTATGGGAGGAGTGCTGTTTGTAAGGTTGCTGATGGTGAGAAAGGAACTGGTTTGGGAATGCTCCTCAGCCTTGGGATTTCTCATGGGTGAGGAGTGGAAGGGCTTGTCCATGGCAGTTACTCTGCCACTTCTTAGGAGCTCCATAGTGGATCAGCAACTAGTCTAGGGTGTTTAAGTGAAACTGTGCTTGCCAATACTGCTTGCAGTCACTTGAGTCCATGTTCTGTTGTTACAGATGCTAAAATAGTACGTCTTGTGAAAATTCAGAGACTTCCACCTTTAGAAAATGACAAAGCAGCCAGCAAGTTGAAGTTCCTGTGGTGATGGAGAGGGAATGTTCTGCTGAGACTGTCTAGGAAAACAGTTTAGCATCATCACATGGCAAGATGTAGGATTTGGACAGTATTTAATCTCACATTAAGACTGGGATAAATTCAGATTATGTAAAGGCAATTTTATGTATAATTAAAGGAATATTCTGTCCTTCTTGTCTCTAATGCTTTTAAATCCATCCTACTAGTCTCCATCTTCAAACTAGTTATTTCTCTCTATACAGAAAAGCTTTTCAGACATGTAAGCAGCTGCTTAGTCCTCAAATATGCCAGAAGGATAGTTTTGTAAAAAAAAAAATAAATAATAATTCACAAACCCTGGGCTCTTTCAATGTATAATTCATACCTCCTTTGAACAGTCCTCCTCACAGGAATTTAGAGATGGATTTAGATCAGCTTACTTCATTTTTAGAATACAGTGGCAGAGCACTTACCCTGCATTCTCGCAGCCTTTTCTATAACTCAAAAATAGATGCTGGGCCCAAATCAGCAGCTTTTTGCACTCCTTGGGAAACCTGTGCGAACAAGGCACATCAGGACAGTTCTGCTTTCTTTAGCAATGCAAGCAGTATCCCCAGAAGCCTGTGAAGAGACAGAGGGGCTCTAGTGTGCTTTTCCCCTGCAGCCAGAGAATAATCACCCCATCTCATTTTGCATATTCAGAAGCCAGTGGCTACAGACGTGGGCGACTGAAAAACCAAGTGTGGCGATCAGCGTAACAGGGCTTTGGTTGCAGAACTGGATGAGCGGTCGTTTTATGGCAATGCCGTGTCAGTCCAAATCGCCGCTTGCCAAATTGTCCTGCATTAGTGGCGCCTCGTGAGCGGCAGTGCCAGGAAGCCAGCGTCCTGGGGATGCTCCACCTTCCTTCCCTGCAAAGGGTTATGATGTTATACAGCCCAGGCTGGAATAATTCGGAGAGTTTATTTAGCCAGGGAAGCAATTTGTGCTTGGCATAGGGCAGCACAGACCACTTCCCTCCCTCTCCTCCCCCGCCCTCGCATCTCGTAGGATCAGAAACCACAGCGTGATTCAGCGGGGTGAGGTCTGCTTCCTGGAGTAGGCAGTTGCTCTCGGAGGCTTTGACTGGTGCTTACGGCAAAGCTGCAAATCAGCCTTGAATTCCAAAAAATCTGGGGGAGATGGTAGGATGTGTCCGCTGGGGTAACGATGAGCTGTTACTAAGTCCCTGAGGCACAGGGTAGGTACAACAGTTATTGTGGTTCACTCATTATGTTTCCTGAAATATTACAGGGGGCCTTCTGAAACGCAAATTTATTTTCAGGGAGCAAAACTATGAAGAATGCAGTCTTGAAAGTGCTTTGAAATGGACTTCAAAAAATTAAAACATGGCCATTCATATTGAGAGAGGATTCTCGACTGCTGTTACCAAGCCCTACTATGAAATGAGTTAAAACTTGGACTTTTAGCTGGGAGTTTGCTCTGCAGAAACCAGCTAGTTGTATATGCGTGCCTCACCGAGACCCTTTGAGCAGCGGCAGTGATTACCCTTCACCGCACGAAGGTTGGGTTCCTTTAGCAACTCTGCCTGATGTCTATTTTTGGCTTCCCTCTAAAAACAGATGGTTGGGAGTGAGAACCTCCTCTTACGATTGCCGTTGTAAGCTGTGAAAGCAACAGATGGTTGCTAACACAGAGACCACAAACCCAGAGTTGCTGAGCTCCGTTTTTTATTTCCAGCGGTGCAAGCCTTATTTCATCCCCCTCATCCACTTTATACCTTTTCAGAAGAGAAAAGAAACAGGCTTATCACATTGTTTATAAGAGTATGTCAGTATGATATCACTGGAGATGTATTCTTTCCTAAGCTGCAAAACACTACTTTGGTTCCAGCAGAGTACAGAACGCCGAGCCTGGATTAAAACATAAGCACAACATACCTTGCTCAGGGCCCCTGGCACAAAGTTAATGACGGACCAGAATTCAGTTTCTCCCATTTCCTTAAAGACACTAGCCCTCATATTTACAAGGATGAAAAAAACCAAAGAAACAGACCTAGGTTAACATCTTCACTATCTGTAACGGCAGATCTGAGAGGTATGAATTTCCCCAGATGTCTTGGTCAATGCGTGGGAAGGTATTGACTGCCAAGGTGGTTCCTCTGATTGCCTCTCATCTCTCCAAATTGGACCCAGAGACCCTAATGCCACTCCAGAGGAGGAAGAGACCTGTGGTCTCTTATTACGAGAGAGGGGTAAGGACTTCTGTCTCCATCACTTTAAAATTGGGCAGCGAGGAGTGTGATACTGCAAATCAGGGGTGCTACAGCGTGTCCTCGGTACTATGGGATCTCAGTATGCCTGCACCTCTTCCTTTGGTTTTCTAATAAATACAAGGAAATCGTGCTTTTTGTGGGTCAAAAAGGTTGCCCAGAAATTATTAGACTTCACTTTGTCATATTTAAAAAAAAAAATCCCACTGCACATAAGCTATGCATATCAAAGGCTTTTGAAGTGCTTTGCAAAGACTAATGCATTATTAAGCTAGAAACCCCCATGGGGAATCCTAACAGATGGGAAAATGCAAGTAGAGAGAGGATAATAATTTGCTCAGGGCTACATATTGTGTCAGTGGCAGAGTGAGGAATACAGTTTGTTTTTACCTGTATCTCTCAGTTCATATCCATGGAATTGGGCAAAAGTATTAGTTCAAAATCAGTTGTACAACATGAAGTACTACATTCTGCTTTCAGTCTGACCAAACCCATGAAATTAAGAAGAATATAATGCTGCAGAACTGCAATACTGTTCTTCAGTCTGCATACAAAAAGTTCCTCAAGACCTCTGTTTTTCAAGCAGGTAAATGTCAGGAAAAGAAATAGCCAAATTTTAGACATGTTAAAACAAATCCACCTGAACATCCAAAATACAG
The DNA here is from genome assembly GCF_000695765.1 of Mesitornis unicolor. NCBI lineage: Eukaryota > Metazoa > Chordata > Aves > Mesitornithiformes > Mesitornithidae > Mesitornis > Mesitornis unicolor. Next base: position 11,087 of record NW_010179392.1, read on the forward strand.
TGAAAATCAGTGGTTCAGTATTCAAGTACAAGGCAGGAGAAAATCTTAGGCAGATTATTAGGTACTGTAACATGCAAAAAGAGACCTAAAAGAGATTTTAAGGAGCTAAGATAAAGGCAATGCTAGAACACCTGCAGAGTATCAAACTAGGGTGAAATGAAAATTTAAAAGTACGAATTTCCATTCTCCTCTCTTAAAACCAAAACAAACAAAAAACCCCAAGCAGTCCTTCCTAGTTTGTAGTTGAGAAGCCAAGTCACATCATGAGTTCCTCCAAGCCATCTCCTTTCCCATGGCTGTTCTCTACTGGCAGCTGTCCTGGGTTACCACAGAGATACCAGGTAAATGGTGGAGGATCCTGTTGCAGTGTAGTATCTCTTATAGGGATCACAGCTCCATATAACATTAATTAAGCCAACATACTTGCATCCAGTTTGTTTAAAGTTATTATAACTCTCATTTTTTCAGCATGTTTTTCTATCTGTATTCATCTGCTTCAGGAAACAGCGATCAACTTTGTTTTAAAACCCATAGTATGATGGAGAATGAGCCATTTCACTATAGCCTGGAGTTTTTGAGACTTGTACTGCATATTTTGATCCTTAGTGGCTTTGTTGCCCATCTTATTCACATTCTTAAAATATTCCAGTTAAATTCTTTAAATATTTTTAATGCCCAGATATACACGCAGTGCCTTCTCCATTTAGATTGGAAGTCTAATTGCTGTACCGTGTGTTGTGTACACGCACTCAATTTGGGATTTATGTTGACTGGCTAGTATAATTAGATTTTGCCATTGCATTTAATCTTAGAATAAACCACATTTATTTCCCTTACGCTAGATTCAGGAAATAAATTATGGTTGAAGCAATCAGATTTTTCCACGCTTTTCTAATCTTCAGTCTAAATTCATTTGGGATTTCAGATTCTTCTGCTGAGTGCAGCGGTTATGTAGATGCAATGCATCAGGGAAACTTTTCAGGTTTGATTGTTATTTCTGAGGGGCTGTTGGGGAGCAGGAGGAGTCTGTAAGCACAGATGCTGGTAACATTGAAGTGAGGATGTCCCTTAGGAGGACGCAGGACCAGTCTAATCATGTAGTGGGAAGCTTTATTAGAATTACCTGCCATTATTAGTACCAATACAAACCCAATTTTCATAGCACAGTCAAGGTTTAAAGGAGAGCCTGAGAACACTGACTTGTTTCAAGCAGCAGGATTGGGGGGTATAGCCAAACTCTCTCATCATTTAAGTAAGCATAAATGCAGTGAAGTCGCTGTAGTAAATCCCACGTACATCTTTGGCCGTGGTACACGATGTATCCAATCACACTTGCCTTCAGTTTAACTTCTTAATTACACAGGATGGGCCCACAGCTTGCCCAGTGCAGATGGGCCAGGGTATAAATCAAAAGGCATATAAATAAATGCATGGGCAGGGAAGGAGCTCAGCAACGCACATGCCTTAAAAAGCGGTAACATTGACGATGAATACGTGGGAAGTAAGGTGCAGTACCAAGATGTGGCTCAATGTACAAGGATTTGTATACAATGAGATTTAAGAAGATAAAATAAATATGAAGTTTTGAAGTAAACCATGCAAATGTAACTCAGCTTTGAGATCAGAAAATGATTAGTACTCGCTATAAATAAAAGGTCCGTCTGTAATTTGAAATGGATTAACTAAGAGGTATTTTAAGGTCAATGAACTAACAGTAATTTCTGGTGATGAATACAGAAGGTACTCTAATTATTGTAACCCAGGTGTGAGATTTTTTGAAAATGCTAAGTGTAGTGAAGGCAACTCTTTAGTAGTAGGAATAAATTATGACTTCAAACTAGAATTATTTTTTTTTAAGAAAACCTTTTCAGTAACACCTCGCATATGATTTAGTGGAGCTGAATTTGAGAGCAACTGACAGAGCTGCCTGCGTGTTCTTGCGTGCGGATTTCGTACTCCAGAGACTGGTGTAATTTGCAGTTGGGAAGCTCCTTTTAGGATTTTGACCTCCACCCTAGAAAACAGAGCAGCAACCCTGAGCAGGATCTAACTGCATTCAGTAGTAGAAGTGAAACAGTAAAATACGTGCTTAAAAAAAGAATTGCATGTTAAATAGTTTCAGGTTGCTGTTGTAATCTTTTTAGTTATTTCTGCCTTCTATGATAAACATCCACAGATGTGGAAAAGACGTGGTTACTAGTTTTTTTCTTTTGAAACAGGATAGGAGCCCTGCCACGAGCAGGGAGACAACTGATCTTCAGAAAGGCCTCTCAAATGTTGTAGTTTCACGGCAGTGTCAGTTACCAAGGTTGTGAAATTGGGAGCCCATGTTTACAGCTGAGCATGATCCAGCTTACTGACAAAACCGTAGAGTATACAAAACTGGCAGTGGAGTGTGTAGCCAAAATGGCACATGAGAATACTGACTACAAATAAGCACACTGCGTAAATAGACACTGAAGACTGTTGGCCAGGTGGCCTCCTTGTAGTGCAGAATCTCCTCCAGTGCTTGTTCTCCTCAGTCTTTTCTCCATTTCACGATAAGGGTAACGGCCCTCTTCACGTAGTTCTTGACTTCCAGATGAAAAGATGGGTCTAGCAGAAACCCTTCTGAGGAAGTTCTATGTTTTCGGAAATTCTAGTGACATCATTTTTAAAACTTAACAACTAATCAATGAAGGGCTTTTTTTTTGAGGGTGCAACTATAGGTTAATAATCTGGTAATGTGACAGTTGCCACAGAAACGAAAATTTAATTTTCTGGCTCATTTCAAACATGGAGTTGAATTACATTTCTGTTTCTACATTTAATGAACAAATCGTTCCAATATTTGTGAGATTTAATTAAGGTGGGGAGCTTGCACGGGGAGAAGTGCGGCTGGTGCAGCAGCCCTAATAAACTGGGGT
>NW_010179392.1:14023-27654 GCF_000695765.1 Mesitornis unicolor
ACTGGTGTTTATTGTGGAAGAGAAGGCATAAACCCAGCATTCTTTGCTGTCTCTGCAATGCTTGGGCTCAGTCTCTGTTATCTATGATTAAAAACAAACAAAAAAAGAAGCCTAAGGTAGGAAAGTTATGGCATTGGTTCATTGCCATAGACCAAAGGAAGCCTTGCAGAGAGAAGCTAGGATATGCTCCCTCCTGCTCTTAGCTAAAAAATATGGCAAAATCCAATTTTTTTTCCTCTCTTGCTAGAGGAACTCCATCTGTTTTACAGTGGGGACAATATTCCTAGGTACCTCTGTTGCTAGAGTATTGTATGGCCTGGCAGTAGGACTGATGGCTTTAAATGCTATGGCTCTAATTAACCCAAATAATAATTTCACCTCCCCTTGCCAAAAAAAAAAAAGGGCATTACTGCATTACTGTTCCCCTGATAGCATTCTTGATCTTTAATTTCTGTTCCTTCTCCACTCTGTGCTGGGCTTGCTTACAGAAAGCAGAGTCTGGACAAAAGAGGTCTCTTCTGATCCTTACCTTGTCTGCCCTGATCATTAGCAACATGACAGCAGTATTTCTAAGAGACAGAAAGGAAATTCTATGGAGGAACTTCAATATGATCTCTGCATATGATCCAAAAGAGAACATTTAGTTTAAGGGTGTTAAATAGCTTTAATCTAGCCTAGATTTGTATAACCTGGATGGCTCTGTAACAGTGACATCTGCTTATTTCTCTTTGCTCAAACAAATGGTAACCTTTGATCTGCAAGTATGTCTGAATCATAAGCCTTCCTTTTTTTTTCTTTAAATGAAAACTTTTTAAAGGATAGTCTTCTGTACACTCTTGTACAGAAGTTTCTATCAGTATTAACACACAGGGTTTTTTATATTTATATTCACATATAGTTACCCTCATATGCAGATTTTGCTCTAACAGCTGTACTAACTAGAAAATTCCTGAAATATGAATACAGTTCCTGAATATAACTGTTAAAATTAACAAAATATGTGCAACAGCTTGATATTGCAAGTAACAAAATTTTTCTTTCTCAGGAAGACTATGATCGTCTGAGACCTTTATCTTATCCTATGACCGATGTCTTCCTTATCTGCTTCTCAGTGGTAAACCCTGCTTCATTTCAAAATGTGAAGGAAGAGTGGGTACCAGAGTTGAAGGAATATGCACCTAATGTTCCCTTTTTACTAGTAGGAACACAGGTATATATATGGTTCTGTTCTTCTTTATTTAAACAATTCAGATCTTTGTATGGTGCCTTTTTTTTGGGCTGGAAGTTCGCACCTGATAGAACCTGAGCAGCATCTCCTGGCTTTGGAGGAACAACCCTAACAAGTGGCAGAAGGACCTAGATCTGAGTTGGTCTCTAATCAGCTACCTCCATTTTGCTGAAATACATGCATTGTAAAAAGGGTGGCAAAATTGGCTGCAACTCTCTGCTTGACTTCCTGTAAAGTCATGGGAGTTACAGAATAAAACCCCATGTTTATATCCATGTTACTGGAATTACTTGAGTTTACAGCTATTATTCATGTCCAATATTTGCTGAAGCAAAGGGAAAAGTGAGACAATTGCTGTCTCAGTTGTCTGGGCTTCAATTACAAAGTGACCCACACGTTGATACTACATTTGGGTTACTCCTTCTGCCACTGCTGGATATACTTTCTGGTATTCCAAGACGGTCACATCTAACTGAAGAGCTGAATTACAGGAGAAACATTTGTTCCTTCTGGATTAAAGGTGGTAGTAGTTCACAGCTTAAATTTCCAGGGTTTTGGATCAGATAGGGTCCACATGTGAATCATGACATGACTCCATTTTTATATATGTAAAACTCCCTTAAATAAAGAATTCTGCTTTAAAAAGAGGTTATCATGTAGCCTGATTACTTTTGTGTAGAAAACGTATTCCAACATGACTGCAATCTTTCTTGCTAGATTGATCTTCGTGATGACCCAAAAACTCTGGCAAGACTGAATGATATGAAAGAGAAGCCCATTTCTGTGGAGCAAGGACAGAAGTTAGCAAAAGAGGTAAACTGATACTCCTAAATGGAACCAAGTAGCAAAGAAGCAAAAAACCCTATTTCCAATTGACTTTTTCCTTCCTTTACCACTTTGCCCGTTTCTTTTACCAGTCAACTAACTTATGAAACCTTACGACTGGCTACCAGTTAACAATATTTACTTATATTGCTGGAAGCAGACCTGTGTAATACCATTTCCTGTTAGTAACAGTTTTAACTTTCTCTGTAGACACTCGTAAAAACTACATAAGCATTAGTCAGAAAGAATTAAAATCACAGAGCGGTTGAGGTTGGAAGAGGCCTTCCCTACTCAAGCAAAACATCAGAAGTATCTTTAAGAAATTATTTGAGAATGCTGTACTACCATTTTAATACACTGCATAGATAGTGCTTATCCGTGCACTAATTTATAGTCTTATTTTTGAAACAGAAATTGGTCATGTAATTCTGTAATTCACTATAAAAAAATGCAGAAGTACACAAATAGAACTGAACAGCTGAAATACATTGCTATTGAATTAACTTCTTTTCTTGACAGATAGGAGCCTACTGCTATGTGGAGTGTTCAGCTTTAACACAGAAAGGACTGAAGACCGTTTTTGATGAAGCTATAATAGCCATTCTAACTCCAAAGAAACACACAGTGAAGAAGAGAATAGGCTCAAGATGCATAAACTGCTGTTTGATCACGTGAGATATGTTTGACAATGGCCAGGTTTACTGTGAAATTCTACTGAACTTAAATACAATGCATTAAGTACACAGCGAACTTGTTAGAGGTTTGAAAGCGAAAACTACAGTTCTGCCTTCTACAACCAGTTAAATCCAGAGGAATACAATCAAACTCAACAAACTTGTAATAAGAAGCCACCACATCTATTACAAATATTTTATTCAGACTGGAAGGTACAATCTCTCAGGGTTACATAGTCTAGAGGAAGCAAAAACTGCACCATGCTGAAACAGCATCTGTGTGCTTTTACTGAGTGGAGATGCTTGGCCTGAAATACTCTAAATGAATTTGGATAGTCTTCTGCTTTGATTATACATATATATATATATCTCTTATAAAAACAAGAACTTTTGCACAGTCTGTATGGAATCTGCACAAAGAAATACCTTGTCTCTCGCTGCTCCAGTTATCTGCTTTTGTATGTAAGCTGCTTCCGGTTCCAGTGTATCCACAGAGGTGCAATAATCAGACCAGCCACATAGCCAAAGGTAGCTCCAAGGGAACAGGAAATGGGCCATACCTGAGAGGAGACGACCAGGTAAAAGCAGACAATGAGGAAAATGTTTGTGTTTTTTTTGTACTTTTTTGGTGTGAGCACAAATTCTCAGTGTAATCTAGGTAGTTAAAGACAGTACAGTCTTATTCTACTCTAAAGCTTGACCTGCTTTCCTAGAAACGCCAAAAGTGTAACAGTCATCTTCATGAACACTAAATGCTGTTGTACAGTTTTTAATTAATATGCATTAAAATGTAACCAGGCTTCTGGCTATTGCAGACTTCAGTTTGATATTCCCAAAACTATGTGAAAAACTTACTTCAAAGTATTTCTAGCCCCTGAAGTGTTCAGCTAACCAAACTTCCTGTTCTGCTGCACACCTTTGGAAACCTACAGATGTCTTAGTGGTATCTCCTTCTGATCTCTCATGGTGTTCTGAAACTTTTAGAGGTGTGTGTAAATGAACTAATATATTCAGATAAGGCCAGAGACTGAGATGGATAGAGGGTTTTTCTTTCTTTTGGTCTTGGAAAGTAGGCAAAGGAATGAATCTCCCTCTGGCTAGCAGTAGGAAGGGAACATAGATTTGGAAACTGACTGAACATCTTGCACACAGTTTAGCAAACATGAACTAAGAGAGCTTTTATTATAAGCTCTGTTTCCTAGTATAAGAACAGGGAACTGACTGAGTACTGCTGACTCATTTTCACAAACCATCTCATACTAAGCAAAGAAGTAATGGGATGTTCCTCCCTTCCCTCCTTTTTATTTTTAAATTGGTATTGACTTCCAGGGAGGAGTGGCCAAAACAAAACTTAACCAGTCTGTCCTCAGATGTAGCTTCTGTTACCAGTCAACTACATACTGCATTGGATAAGTTGGTGATTAAAAATATTTATTGTAGAATAAACTGAATTCCCATCTCTCTTCAAAATTCTCCTTTGCATATATTTTTGCAAGGACAATTTTGTACTTCCTGCTGTACAGTGTGTATTCCTGAAGCAAGTACAGACTGCACTCTCCTATTTTGTTTAATTTTTAAATTAAGGGCGATATTTCCATCTTCTATAGTACCTGACACTGAGAAATGCACTAGATATTAAAGAAAATATCCACATCTCAGTGTCCAGCCTTCTTTTCTATTTCATTTGGATTTGCAATCATGAATATCAAATGAAGTTAATCTTAATGGTACTGGTTCCTCCTTTCATTGATTTTCCTAGTTCTGATTCTTCTCTTTACTTCATAATCTCTTTGAGAAATAAATTTATTCACATCCTTTGATCATGGGAATTTTAACTAGGAATAAGAGTAACGTGTTTTGTCCTTGGCTGTTTCATCTTCACATTCCTTAGCATTCGCAGTTTTATCTATTATTTGGAGGTCTTAAGGAGTGTAGCAAAGATTACTATAAACAAGGTGCCTTAGGTACTCTTTATTGACCTTGTTTCATTCTTCCATTTCCAGATGTTCTGTCTATGCTGCTTGTTTGTGTTGTTGAATATTTTGGCTGTTGCCTCTCAAACCAAAGACTTGCTTGTTTTCATTCATTTAACAGTGGTATTGCAGATCTTCTATAAAAAGCCTTGAGTTGCTTTGGCATGGAAAGATATTATGTATATTTAAAACTCACATGAGTTTGTGGCCTTGGCTAAACTTACGCTTCAGGTGGATCTTTTCAACTTTTAAATTAAATGTAATCAAGTTATTTCTAGCATTTTGCAGACTATTACACATATCTAAAGGACAAAACAATAAAAAAGTCCCTGCAACCCCAGCTGCTCACTCAGTAACGTTCAGTTGGAACAGGAGTCATGCTTTCTCATGCACTGATGAAGTCAAATACCACTCTTAACATCCACAAAACTATGAACAGAGGCTTCGTAACTCAGTGGTCTTTTTACATCGAGTTCTCCAAGTGATCAATGATCCTTCATTAAATTTTACCTACATTAGGTGAATCTGTAGTTGCCTATTTGCTTTTCAGAAGTATGGGTAGATGTTGGCCTCTGAATTTTTCATGTTCCCTGAACTAGAGAGTCAATATCGCTGATGACCCATTGACCCTGTATGTTTTGGTATTTTGTATATAGTGGGCGATTGTTGGTACTATTAAAAGGATCTCTGATGATTGTTGTAGCTTCGTTTATCTGACTGAACTGCAACTTGGAGTATGTTTTTTTCAATAGTTATGTAACTTTCAGTATTAGTTATGCCTCTGCCTGCCTTCTAAAACACTCAGTATTTCTTTGCTTTTTAAAAATTTGTGTTGCCTCACAGAAGTTTCAGGCTGTCTCACTTAACACATGAGTCTCTGACCTCTGAAATCCAACCATCACCAATGGCAGCTGGCAAAGATAGGGGGCAAAGGGAAAAAAAACCCCACAGAAAACTCCATCTCACTGACTATGGATGAGACAGAAAATAAACACCACCCCACCCCTTCTAGTGACATAGAGCAGAAAAGTACTGGGCCAGGTGCTCACTCTTATTGTGCTGCTCAGATGGCCCAAAGCAGTCCTGCAAACAATTTGATTGGCCTTTTGAAAACTCCCTAAGCACAGGAGTTAAAAGCCTGGATATAAAAGTGAGCATTGCTGTCCTTTTCTCTAACCCTCAAGGCAGGCAAAAAAACCCCTAACAAACAGGTAATGATGCTAGTCCTGCACCTTTTATTCTTGACTGCTGGCACTTAGGCTACATATAGCCAGATGCATCCATGGATATATCTAAAGCACCAAGTTATCAAAGACAGATTAAGGTGTGCTCCTAAGCATGTCAGCTGCACTAATATAACAGCCCTTGCATATGCTTTTTGGCCTGTTTATGAAGTGGGTTGCTATATTTTGCATTAGCTGCTGGCCTCATTTTTCTGAGACCTAATCACTTTCTGCTGGACCTTTTTAAATGAATTTGACTCGCTTGATCAGTCTGCCTTTGCTTTGGTCTGTCTATGAAAGTGGGTTGCTATATTTTGCATTAGCTGCTGGCCTCATTTTTCTGAGACCCAATCACTTTCTGCTGGACCTTTTTAAGTGAATTTGACTCACTTGATCAGTCTGCCTTTGCCCTGTCTTTCATATTATCTCTTAAACTTGGTTTAGCTTCCGTGATTTGGTACAAACTGCCTCTAAGTGATAAAAATGTAAGCAGCTATTATCTGTCTGCCTGTTCCGAAAGACTCCCTTCCACTTGCTTAAAGTATGCAACTTGCAATGCACCCCTCTCATGCCTGGAGAACCGTTCAGCTCAGTTTCCTCTGCTTTACGCTCCTGCCTGCTGTGAGGAAGCTGACGTATCCTACCCCAGTCTGGGCTGGGTCAGCAGCGGGGGAATATGATGTTAGGCAACATCACCCTAACTGCACTTTTTCTGGGGGGGGAAGAAGGTTGATATGGAGAGAAAAGCTTGGAGAGCACAGAGGAGAGGACAGAACATTCTTCAGGAAGCTGTCATGAAATGCCTTGCCTGTGCGAGCAGCTGGGAAGCATCAGCTGCCATCCTCACAGCTTGATATAAAAGAGTCAGTTGACATATCAAACATGTGAAAAGGGCAATTGTAACAACCTGTATACGATTACTGGGAATTTGAGCAGCAGCTTTGCAAAAACAGATCTCCACCTACATGTTTAACAAGCACAAAAATTACATTTTAAGAGATGAATATGAGTCAGTGGTTAATTCAAAATGATCCTGACTTCTATTTGTTTCAGTTTTCTTTTTGCCTTTTCAGCTGGCAGAAGTGATAGGACTGAACAGAGATTTCTTTGGGGTAGCTAAATAGTCACTGCAGAACTGCCAGGTTTCTAGCACATATTATAACTGTTTTTAAGATTAAGGACTCAGAATAGGAATTGCCAACCTTTCAGGACACAAATGAGCTCGTTTCCTCAGTGCTTCTTAGAGCACCTATGAACTGATGGGGGAATGCTTAGCGTATTGCATGGAAAGCAGAGCATGCTGCAGGATCCCAGCCAGGTATCTCGCTCTGCTGTACTGTGCATGTGCACTTAAACCCAAATTCTGCCTGCATGACAGTTTCGTTATCTGTTACAAGTCTGTAACTTGCATCCCATGCAATGGGAATTGCATAGACATTGATAAGGACATCAAGGCCAGATCCTTACAGAGCAACAACACCCTAATAGTTTTCAAAGATACTATAAAGTAAGCCGCTGACTGCTGCAACTTTAATTATATAAACACAAATACAGTGGGGCAATCTACTCTACTTTTTTTTTTTTTAGTTAACTGGTCCCATTGTTTTTTGGGGTGCTTTTCTCATATTCCTAAACTCGGTGGTTTTGTATGCTTATGACTTCAAAAGATCCATTTCTGACTGTCAATTAGAAAGCTATGTAATATTTTTTGTTTCATTTTAAAACTGAATAAATGAGCACAACTACTTTCTGTCCCTGTTTCTAACATGCCTTAAATTCCCGATTGTTTAGTCTGTACTGTCTTAAAAAAATTCAGTACATGCCTTTAATCTATTTTGGTTGCATGCACATGTTAACTAAGTGTCTTATCACATTGTACAGAATGTGTGTGTTGACAAGCACATGCTGAGGAGAAGAAAGTGTGAGGGGTTTTTTCATGCTGGCATTTGTAACTAAAAGTTTTGTGGATTTGTGTTCTAAAGTTATAGCAAGCATAACTGCCTTTGATCTCACCATTAAGGTTTACATTAAGAAAACATATCATTAAATAAACAATAACCCCACTAAAGTGGAACAAGCTTCTACCTCTGTTTAAAAAAACCCCTCATACACTGGTTATTATCCCATCTATTCACATAAAGCAACTTCTTTTACAATAGAAATTTCACAGTAGGTAGTAGATCCAAAAGCAAATAGAAGAATGAAACTCTGAGCTGTGTTAAGAATAACAAAAGCAGTGTGAAAGTTTATAGTCCTATTTCAGCTTACTTGAGTAACCACCAAGAACTATACCCAAAATTCTCCAGATTATTTTTCAGGTTACAAATGTCTGACAGGTACCTAAGCTAATATTGATTAGATTACATGGCAGTCAATCAGCCCATTTGAGTTATATCAACACTACCTATTATGTTTGTGGTATCCAGTATAAAGTGGGAATACCTCAATTTCACTTTTACCTAATGATATGAAAACACTGTAGGCAGAATATTGTTTCAAAGTCACCTTTTATCTTTAGTAACAGGTACTACAGATCAAAATTATGCTACAAAAAACCTCAGGTGGATGGCTGGGTATGCACACAGTAAACCCAGGAACATGTTTTAGAAGTCTGGTATCAAACATACAATAAATCCAGGAATTTCACAATTTCCAAAATTCAGTTATCATCAGTGAGGAGTCACTGAAATACCAGTTCCATCACACTGAGTGTGCTGATACGGTTTTGGTCTTTTAATTATAGCATCTTGTTCTGCAAGGGAAGGACGTGTCACAATGTGTCCAGTAACACCTAAATGATCCTGTTCTGTTTCAGTGGGAGTGTGCTTTATGGTGCCGCTTCTCTGGTGACACATGAAGCTGGGATCCTAATCACATGTGGTTATTAGAAGCACACCATTCAACTTGAAACAGGCAACCTGAAAAAAACTGAGCAACTGTAACACAGGAAGTTATTTTCTATTTCTTGGCTAGAACTGTCCTAACTAACCATAACCCTTCATCTCCACTGTACATCAGAGGGCTACAGGCAACGACAGATGGATCTATAAATCTTTAAACCTTTTGAATATCATCTAGAATAGCCTTAAATGATCATGGTTAAGTGTTGCAAACTATTTTTACAATTGTTTAAGAATTAGATAGTAATCTCAAAACATTGGCAAAATTATTCTACCAGTCTGATGCTTGTAATAAACTGAAACACGTCTTGCAGAGTAAGTCTTGAAAAGTTGCTTCTTTCTTTGTTTTAAATACAGAAATGTAACTATTGTAGGGACTAACTTGCATTTCTGTAAGGAAACTATCTTTACCTTTGTCTGAGATAAGCTTAATCCTGCAGACCTATAACCAGGCCTCCCTGACCAACTGTTCTGCATAGTTACAAAACAAATTTTTCTGAAAACTAGCAGAGGGGCAATAGGCATGGCCAAATTATGCTAAAAAGTTAAAGAACAACAGAACAATGAAAAACAATGAATCATCAGGATACCAACTGACTTTCAGCAATATATTTTATACTTCTAACAGCAATGCTTTTTATATTTTTTATTTCCATTCTGAAACACTATTTGGACGATGAATGTAATTTTATTTCCAAAACAATATTCTGTTCCTACTAAGTAATATTTACTTAGGGTAACAGTTGTATACTAAAAAAGAAAAAAAAAGGCATTTTACATTATTATTTTTAAATGTAGACAGGGCCACTAATCTGGCTATCTCCTGTATGCAACATTTTTCAAACATAAGCATGGAAAATAAAGTGAAGATTTTCTGAGACATCTGTATTTATCTCAGTTTTGTTGCACGTCACATGAGGTATGTGTAAAGAACCAACATGTTTTCCTTGGTATATGAATAACTCAGGATGAAGTAGCATTTTGGTTTTTGCCATTAACACATGAATTGGAATTCCTGATGATGAATTTTATACCAGGCTTATTCCACAGAACTCTGAAGTTCTTTGAAGTAAAAACAAATTCTAGTGAAAGGTACACCAGGTAAGATCTAGGTAATGGTACTACAAAAGCAAGCGGCTTTATTCAGTATTCTACCAGAATTCCAGCATCCTCATTTGTAGTACCAAATTTCGCCTTGTCTACAACACTTCGTAAATAAATCATTTTCTGAAGCTAAAGGTACAACTGCAGCCGTGTTTCCATAACACGTTGTTACACCACAAACACCAGCCATAATCAACAGAAACATCAGAACCAGGTTCTGCAACAAGCAGGCTTAAGGCCTTAGCACTGCTCTCTCAAATGCTAATACCACTTTTGTCTTGTTCATATAATAAGATTTAAATGACATTTTCTGTTCTAGAGGAGAACCATTTCCACTACAGATTAAAATTTAAAAAAAATGTTTACAATAAAGTCTAAAATACAAAACGGGAAACAATCACTAATGAAACCTGTTCTTATCTCAAAAGCTGGTCTTGAGTCTAAAGACCAAGCTATTCCATTTGAGTTCCTTCTTGGATCTGAGAAGGGTAAATCCATAATTACAATCCTCAAGCTCTCTGCTTTTAGGCTAATACAAGAAACAGCTGATGTCAAAAGCGTGGGAGCTTAATACTTTATTCATGCAGATGCCTAGAAGTAATCTGGCTTTGACTAGACTCTGATTACTTTTCAGCCTACATTAACATCTACATGACTTTTTTCAGACCTTGCTTGGGACTTAATCTGTAGGTGTTGCCATAAGCATACCAGCTGGATTAGGTTCTCTGCAAAACACAGTCCATGCCTTTTGGGGCATTTTTTTTTCCTAAATTAAGAACCTCTCCCTGCAACTGCATTATGTACAGGTATATTTATGCTCAATAAGTCAGTGGTGAGATAGTTGCTTAGGCAATCTGCACTTAAAAGTTTTCTTCCCAAATTAAGCAGATCTGCAACAACAGCAGAATCCTTTATGAGAACCATTCTTCATTCCCCTGCCTTAAGCTGAAGACAACACAGAAAGCCCCTCTCCTCTTTCCTTGCTGCAGTGAAAGAACATACTACAAGTTTCTGCAATCATCTGCCATCAGGTAGCAAGAGGAATTACTCTTGCAAAAAGGGGTTTCATTGCTAGTGCCCAGTGAACTTCTGAAGACAACCAGAAACTCTCTCCTGCCAACTTTGGTATCAGGAGTATGTCAGAAATGAGAGTGGAGATGGGGAAGAAAAAAGGAAATGCAGTTTCTGCTGCTGCCTGAGTTCTCTGGGGAGCATTCGTGCCCAGAAACAGCAAGTGATGAGTTACAGTATTTCATGTTTCTGCAGATGCTTTGCTGTTCAGCGAAGTTAGATAACATCTTTTTAGATGTCTTAAGTATAGATTATAGAGCTTAACTTTCATCAGTCACACTTGGCTTCTATTGACTTGAAACAGTTTTAAAACAGAAAAAGCTGCCAAACCATTAACCACCTTGTGTCTCCTACTATGGGAAGATGGGAGAATGGACAAAAAGTAAAAAATTAACTGTACTTAAAGTGTCTGTCTTAATCTGCTAGTGTATTTGTTTTGTTAATCAGAGCCTACTGACTTACTAAGTTTTCCTTAGATCATTGGTGCCTAAAAGGTGAAGTTTTTATACAGCACCTTCTGAGGTATTCTACTACCCTGTGTAGTCTCCCACTATTGCTCTGAAAGGCGATAGGTGTCCTTTAGGTCCTGTGCCATATCCAGCAGTCCCACATGCACTTCTTGGATGCATCAGATGACATTCAATCTTACATTTAGGTTACTGAATATAATTCAAAAGACATGTACATGGACTTACTCTAATCCTAAATGCTGTGTAATGTTTTCTGCAATTATTCTTCAAACACACAACTGTTTTTATCCCAGAGGACCAAGTTCTATACTACGAAATGCAACCCTTAAGAGTAGCACACTTAGACCAAGTGAAGAGAAGACAGGGCCTTTTGGATTTTTTTGACAAATGTGAACAAAGCATGGAAATGGACAACGTGCCATTATATGCTATATAAATACAAGTTCTCATTAACAGTTCTACATTGAGTCAAAGGACAAACGACACAGTGAAGACACTGTGACAAATCTTGACTGCAAGATGGGAGTAAAATAAAACCTGCCAGATGTGACATGCCATTTTAAAATCCTAGCTGAGCAAGAAAAGAGTGCTCACCTCTCATTGGAACAGGAAGGTGAGGAAGGCTTCACAGGATGGTAAGAGAAAGTATTTCAATTAACCCTTTGATTTTTTGGGCGACATTCACATCCATCAACAATTAACTAGCGCAAACGCATACCAACATCAGAATTACAGTGAAACATCTTGCAAGAGTAAAAATCAAATGTTTCTAGGGAAGAAAACCTGTTTGGTTTTTTTTTACTTCAACAATTAACCTACTGCTCTACTATTATTTTTGTAATAGAAATTTTAATATCTGGTTACACTGGTGTAAAGAAAGGTTGGTGGCATAAAAGCAGGCTGTTAGCTACTTATGGAAATAAAGTTTCCATTGCAGCTGCAAGCCACAATGTCTCTACAACATTAGAGAGAAAAGTGTGTCACCTGTTACACTGATTTCTGACAGAAACTTTTGAAACCATCTGCTTAAGAACAGGCCTGGTAGATACTGCTTAGCTGAGAGTGCATGATTTCAGTAACCTGATGAAAGAAAATATCCACTGAAGGACAGGAAAAAGTGCTGCTAGGGTCATCATTTTATGGCAATTGCAGTCTTCAGTTATAGCTAATGGAATCAGTTCTCCATGCCAACAAAAATATGAAGAGAATGACACAGATGTTTGAATTCATAAAGGCAGAATCTGCGATGCCAGTTTCACATTTTCATTGTGCAAATACAAAGCTAATGCTTGCTTGCCTTTGAAATCAGAAGGTAAATTTTTAGTACAGTGCTTTTGCCACACCATTTCCACAAATCAATCCAAATCCATTTAAAATGCATTCTGTTAAGTGCTTTTATGGAAGATAGAGGGGAACTAAAACACTAGGAAAGCATCTTTCCTTCCCTACCCATAAACAATAAAAGATACCAGACTCAAGGCAGACAAACTTGGAGCCATCTTCATCATTTCACATTTCTCTTCCTCCTTGTATAGCTTCTTCATATCAAAATCCTCACAGCTCTATTTCATGATAAAATTTGCATGCAACAGACACTCATAAATCTATAACAAAGAACCTATTAAAAAGAGAGGTAATAATTCTGCATTTTACATCCTTACACTGAAAGCACAGATGCTTCCAATGACTTTTTAAATGTTTGGCTTAACTCTGTAGGAACAGTTTATGACTACATCCCATATACCTGTACAGTTTCAGAGCAAGTTTGTGCCTATTCTAAAATTTAATATTTTTATATTTATAATAAAGGTGCAGACACTAACCTGCCAAGGCCGATCCCAATCAAGAGGAATAGGAAATGCTCCAAACCAAGCTCCTAGTATACTGCCCAAAGTAGTAATCTGTAGACTGCTTTCCCAGATGGACACAGCTCTGTAAAACGTATGTTACAAGATTTCAACAGCAGTATTTGATAAAAAGCACACAGGTTTCTCCTAACAGACACACAGTATATGTAAAATGTTAAGTTTCATATTTTAGCTATAATCACCATCTTTCTATACCACACATTCAGGAGATTTTTTTTTTCCCCTTGAGATGTTTACAGCAAAAGCTAATTTATCTTACCTGGAAGCATCACAATGATACTGCATACATTGTAGG
>NW_010179392.1:27685-33860 GCF_000695765.1 Mesitornis unicolor
ACAAAAGGGTAGCATAAGATTGGACAGGAAAGTGCAAGCACAGTCAAAAAGTACTCTATGGTGGAGCCATGTTGTCATTTCATTACTAAGACAATTTGATATTTAAAATAGAAGTCCACTATGTGAATACTTTAAAGCAAATTTCAACTGAAAAGAAACATTGCAAGAAAAAATGCAACCTGCATTTTGCAGTCCTTCAGCAACATTGCATCCAAGTTCAAGTACACTGGCTGCAGGATAAATTTATGGTGTGCTAAAGAATTCCTGCATTGCCAATCATGGCACATAAACCAGAACAGATATTAATGACTCCAGTTCTCAGTTTATAGCCTTCTACCACTGCTGACTTCAAAGGTTTTGGAAAAGTTGGGTTTCCATTTAATAGCTGAGCACTTACTGTCCACCATCAGTCTACCAAGTGATTGCTTTGCTTTTCTCAAGCATGATCATTTGAGTAGCTGGTACCAATTAAGAAACAAAAACATAAGTTCAGAACAGAGTAGGGCACAGTTCTGAGATAGGAGAACAGGGGTCAAATCCCTGCTCCAAATCAGTAAGGTAAGAAGATCTGGATCTTAAAGGTTGCTATATCTCACATTATAAACACAAACCTAGTTTTAGCCAACAGAAGAAAAAAGATGGGCATTTTTTATGGCTAGAAGCCTAGCTGGATAGTAAACTCCAAACTTCACATGTGCTGTTTAGGTTGCAGACATTTAAGCTTTAACCCTCGACCTTGTTTTGAGGAGTCTAAAATTTCTGACTTCTGAGTACATGTAACTCGCTGCTGCATTTGATATTGACCAAACAGCTTAGAAGTGTAAGGCAAATATTTTTTACTGTTTGCAAAATAAAGGTCATAGAGATTATAATATTTACAGTGCAACATTGACATTTTGAGCAGAAACAGGAACTGTTTCTTCTACAGCCTTAAAGCCAGCAGAATATACTGAGGACTGACTGAGGTACATTTACACCCCACAAGACATCTTGCCTGGTAAATCTACGCACATACTGCTGTGCCATATGGAGGTATCAGACTGAGTCCAAAAGCAAAACAACAGAATTAGCAAGGCACAGTGCCCAAGTGAAGAACAGCCATTGGTAGTTTGGCAACCACTTGAGCTGCTAATTCAACTACTTTGGAACAGGCTGCCCAGGGAGGTGGTGGAGTTCAAGAAACGCGTGGATGTGGCACTTCAGACATGGTTTAGCGGCCACAGTGATGTTGAACTTATAGTTGGACTTGATGATCTTAGAGGGCTTTTCCAACCTTACTGATTCTGTGATTCTCTGCAGCATGGACAGTGGCTACTCAAATACAAGGGTGACTTGTCCTTCAACATTATCCCCCAGGAACAATGCTTGGATTTTCTCTTTTCTGCATAGAATGCCACCTATCAGGATTTTCACAGGTATTTTTTAACCCATTAATCCATCTCATTATTTACATGAGGTTAACAAATGCAGCAACACTTATAAACTTTGAGTTTCCAGGTTTCTTTAACTATGAAAAAGCTACAATTAAAACCATCCTGCAGGCAAAACTAGCAATATTTAAAACAATAAATGATCACTAGTGGCACAAATGCCTTTTTTTGAAAACTTAAGTAGTTATTTAACCTCTTTAAATAATCCAATACATTGAGTGCTGTTTTAATGAACATTTGAATTAAGAGGGTAGTTAACAAAATTATTTACTACGACAGCTCCTGGATAGACAAGATCTAGAATTCTGCGCTGTGGCAGTCCTGAAGTGCAAAGCAGCCCCCACTTTGATGATGTCCACCTTTAGAAAGAACATTTCCAAGACTGTCAAAGTATGCGGTTCACAAACAAGTGATGAAATTGATGAAATTAACTGAAAGGAGCCCTAAAATCATGGGTTTATACTATTTTTTTTTTACGAGCACCAAATAACATTTGTTTCCCATCCAGGTGACATCTTATAATTGCTATTATACCATAAATTTCAACATAATTACTCAGACATGATTTGAAAGAAATAGTCTCCATAAGGAGCAAAATAAAAAAATCAGCAACTGAAAGCTGATTTCTTAAAGGCTTTTATGAGGAGGCTATTTCAGCCAACAGCTACTGAAAAGCCACTTAACGAATAGTCACCTGCTTCCATTAGTGCCAGTAACCCTTTCTATAGTTTTACTTCCCTCTACCTGCTTGCAGCAGCATATGATCACTGTCATGACATCAGTCACAACAGTGCATGTCAGAATACAGAGTCCAGAGACAGCTGGCAGTGCTTCCCAAACGTAGAAGTACTGGAGAGCTCTATTTACAGCCTACTTACTTAGAATTTAACTTTTTATGATGTAGAATACACAAGCTTGCTTTTCTCACACATTCTATGTGTACACAGGATATAAATACGTGGGTAAGAAGAAATTGTTCAAGTTTCTTAAAATAAAGCTAATTTTGAAATAATATATCTATTTGGTCCATCATATTGACATTTCCAATTCAAAAGTGTACTCAGTTTGAAAATATGAGGCATATGCAATTTTCTGTCTGAGCTACAATTGCATTTGATGTAATTGTTTCTTGTATTCAAAAAACCCCAACCATACAACGCCTCCCCTCCAACCTGCCAACAATGCAAACTTTGTAATACATAAAATAAACCCGCAGTGCCACAGATGGCAGGTTATCATGAGATGGCACATGTAATCCAACTCCTAGAGGCATGGGCAGTTAAAGACTGATCTTGTAGTAACTTTATTAGAAGTGATTTTACTAGAGGTGAATGGTTCCAAGTGCTGTAAATGGAAACAGAAAAAGCTAAGCATCTCTGCAGAAAAAATATTCCCAAAATGCCACCCTGACTCAATTGTACCATGGCTATTACCATGCAACAGATTACATACAAGTTACTTGGATGTAGCTTTATGAATAGTCCTGTAACAAGATACTATGTGCACCAGTATTTTCACATTAGCCCATCTAAAACATAGCAGAAAGCTATTCAGAGCAATAGTGAGGTAATTAATATCTGCTACTTATTTACACTTTATACACTAAGATTAACTTTCTTTTTGTATATGTCTTTTTCTGTCTTTCTACAAAGACAACAGCACATGCACATTTCTATCTTATAAATATTGCACAGGCAAAAAAAGAGTAACAAAAATAAATGCCAGTGGTTACTTAAGTCTAAATAGTATTTAGATATTTTTAAAACAAATTCTGTTTTCATATTTAAGCTATACTCTTAATCAGACTTTCCGGCTTGCTGTCCCAGTGCAATTCAATTCACCAAATTCTTCTTTCAAGGCAAACAGCTGTGTTGATCTTACCTAACTATCCTTTTCCTCCATTCAACCAGTCCCACCTCATTCCACACAGCTAAGTCAGACAGACAACCTTTTAACACATCACATCTATACTCAACTCATGCCTAAGCACAAGACGTCCCAAGTTATTAATGAGGTCAAAAGAAAAAACACAGGATTTTTAAAAGAGCAGCTTGCTGCAATACATTAAAAAAATTGCTACAGTATTTCTTTGCAGTCTATTTTCCTTCAGAGGTTAGTCTAAATAAACACCATCGTTAAAGAGACATTTTATTCAGATAACGTCACACAGCTCACTAGTAAGAAGTATGTAGAATTTGTCACAACAAAATACCAAAACAAGACAACCCTATTTCCTGTGCAGTAATTGTACTAAAATAACATTAAGATCTAGATCAGGAAAGATGCTTGTTGTCAAACATCTGTTTGACACCTGAACTTAACTATTTTTCCCAGTTTCAAAACCTCCAAAGATGACCAAGTGAATCTGCAATATTTTTTTTGACTAAACAACTTCATGCTTTTATTAAACTAGTGTAAGGTGTCATTTCTATTATTCTCCCCTTCCACTGAAAACAGTAATAAAAAGAGCATAACTGACTTGAATAAGAATTCAATATATTTTTCAGTAAGCTGAGATAAACCAAAAGTCAGTATTCCACTATAAAAAGTCTACTTTTGCCCTCCTCTATAGAAGTTCAAACCAAAAGCAACTCCACAGATCAGCAGTGTTATACAACTTCCCACTTTTGTTTGAGATGAGACTTCACCCTTACAAACTATTAAAAGGGAACAAATGTTAACATCTTATTATTAAACCCCAAGCACGTGTGGAGCTTCTTTATATTTCAGCATCCCAATCTTTCAAAACCCTTGTTATTCAGTGAGTGAAAAAAGGCAGAAAAGATAGAATGCTTCTGAAAAATATATTGTATCATGTAATGTCATTGCTGTCACTGAGGTGAAAATGAAGTAAAAAGGCTCATTTCACTTTAAACATAATCTTGAAAAAAAACCTAATGTTTGAAAACTCTGACACTGAAAACAGTTATATCTGAAATATGAAAAATTATTAGGATTGAGATTAGGATTAGGACTTGGATTAGGATTAAAGACACCACACCAATGAATCCAAAAACTCACATTAAGTAAAAAAACAACCAACAATAAAGAATTACAATATTAAAAAAATCACAATAAAAGAATAAATACAACAAAAAACACTCAGACACAGAACAGTAAAAACAAAAATCCCTAAAAACCAAAAATAAAATCAATACCACAATACATAACAAAACATCACTCAAAACATAAAAAATAATTCAACAAAACCCAATAAAATCACCCCACCACACACAAACAAAATGAACACAGATACATTAAACCATAACATCAATAGGAAACCACCAAGATTACATACTTAAGACCACAGTAAATTAAATGTAATTTTCACCATTATATTCAAGTTAAAAATACTGCTCAAAATAGTGTTTGTTTTGGCTTGTTATGCCTATTTTAAAAACTATGTTTACTTAGGTACTATTGGATCATGTGCAAGAGTTTCCCTTTACAGCTCAGTCTCAGGTCTCCTCTTTATGTGATAACCATCATACTGTACCACGCAATGGTTTTACACCAGGAAAATGCATGTTTGAAACTACTTCCTTCAAACATATAAAAAGTGAGATTCAGTGTCTGGACAACAAAAATAAAAAGCCAGTTTTCTGAATCAACATGCTCAAAATAAATAATAATTCTCTTTGTCAGAAAAGCTTTCATAAGTCTCTAATTACAAATACGAAAACCACCCATAATTCCAGAAGTTTTTCCTTCTTTACAAAAACTTCCATGATAGATTGTTTAAATTAATTCTGTCCATTTCTATTCTGGGTAAAGTAATGAACTTTAGAACAGAACTTACCCATTCTTACTAAATACCCGTATCCATGCTTGTATGTTTGGTCCCAGCATACACAAGCATTGTAATGTAGTAAAGGTAGACAGGAGAACTGCAAACAGAAACGTCTCAGTCACTGACCTGCAAAGAAGGAATATGACAAAATTAAGTGAGGTAGTTACTAATCTTCTCAGAGTTCCAAGACTTAGGAAAGAAAAAAAAACAACCCTGGAAGTGAGCTTATGAAAGCACGCATGCTTTCTTAAAGTTCATGTAGAGTATAAAGTATACTATTCTACAGAGTAAGAAGGAAAAAGAAAGACGGAAAGAATTCTGGCATCTGTTTGTTACCTCAAAGACTGAAACGCAGTAACTATCTTACCTCTAACATTTAAAAAAACCACAGGTGTACCTCATACAGGACATCAGTTATGAATTGAAGTACACTTGCATATTTACTTAATTATTCCTTTTATTTTTCTAGTTTGATGTTGTGGAAGCAACCATGAAATCAAACTAGAAGATGCCCCTGTTAGTAACACACTATCTCTCTCAGAAATCAGGCTGCTTCATGCCTTTGCCTCTCCTTTTTTTCTTTTTCTTTCTTTAATAATTCCTAAAAATTAACACACTAATATAAAAAGGATGAAAGAAGTGTGGTTTAGAATCTTATGGGTAAAATGACTAAGCGAAACATGGAAAAATGTACCCACGCATTTAACATGAATATTCAAAGTAAAAAGAGTTTGTAACTGTCCTGAACACCACACCTCTACGAATGCACGGAAATTGTAAGAGTCAGCTTCTAAAAAACAAAAAAAACCACCAAACCACCAAAAACACCCTCAAAACCCAAAACAGCCACCCTTCTTCCCCCAGCCAGGAGCTTATCCTTTAACTTCCAATGTACCAGGAAATACACAAGTACTTGTACCAATATCTGCAAGGAGGATTGCCCCTTAAAACATTT
>NW_010179392.1:33891-36054 GCF_000695765.1 Mesitornis unicolor
AAGATAGGGTCTTCTGACTTACTCTATGAGAGGTGCTCCATAAAGAACAATAATCGCATGAAACAGTATGCAAGACATGAAAAAGTATATACAGCATTTTAGAAATCTGGATATCTAAAAAAGAGCAATAAAAGATCAGAATCATGTTTCAAAAGACAAGAGAACATAAGTAATGTACATAGCTTTTATCTTATCACTAGCATTGTACTCTACCCATTTCATTCATTTCAGCCACAGCACAGTATGATAATAGCATGGCATATTTCAAAACAGTTTTCCTATATTTAATACTTTAAATAATTAATTTAAATTGATCACACTCCATTTACATTTTTTTCATGCAGCCTACTATAACAAGGCAAACATACCAAAAATGTAATTGGAAATGACAAGATAAACAGAGATAATTTTATTGGATATTTTTACATTTCTGTTTTACATCTTGAGTGTTACGTCCATTCATTAAAAGGCATCTTTCACAGAAAGTGAAACACTGTTTAAAAGCAACAAAATACACAATATGAAAAAAAGACATTCAGAATCAAATGTC
The DNA here is from genome assembly GCF_000695765.1 of Mesitornis unicolor. Classification (NCBI taxonomy): domain Eukaryota; kingdom Metazoa; phylum Chordata; class Aves; order Mesitornithiformes; family Mesitornithidae; genus Mesitornis; species Mesitornis unicolor. The sequence goes on from NW_010179392.1 coordinate 34,442, forward strand.
ATACTTAAAATTATGTGAAAATTAAACCACTACATTTTGAACTTGGCAACTTAAATTCTAAATCCAGTTGAGAAATGTCCACAACTTTCTATAACTCTGTAAAACACATGTAGTTTTCTATGACTTTACACAAGTTTCTGGGTACTCACTGTATCATACTGAAGCACTTGATAAACAGTTCTGGTTAGATCTGTTCTGATCAGGTTACCAGTGGAAATCTAGAACTTCACTTGAACAATTTTTATGGCATTTACTCCTTACACTAGCTTGGGACGAAAGCTCACAACACAAAGCCTGCTTCCTTTTTAAATCACAGATGGTTAAAATACTTGTTTTCCATAATGAATTTGTGTATTTCACGTCCCCCTTGGTCAACACAACTGGACAGAAGCTTTGCATACAAAGACGCTTTCGGGGATGCTTGCTAAAATGTTCAGAATCACCACATCAGAGCACTAAATCTTGTCCGACTCGGCACTTTGGGAGAGCAAGACTACCCAGCTGACCTCAGACTGCCGGTGTATCCCCCCACTCCTGAACATGTGTGCTGCTCCAAATTCGCTCTGTTCAAATCGGTGGGATTCAGTGCTCCCGCTACAAAATTTACCAGCTCTGTTTAAGTTGTAATGAGCTAGTCTCTCTTTTATGCCTCAAATTCTAAAAACTATTTCTCTTCCCCTGCAGTTATTAGAAACTTTTAACTGCAGATGAGAAAAGTGCTTTTCCATACCACTGAAGGTCAGGCCTGGACTATGAAATGAGTTCTGCACCCATTCAACTTTGCCAATTTTTGCCACCACACAAATTGTTGGAAGACCAACGGCTGCGATTACAAATAATACATTGACAAGAAAAACGCACAGAATCGCTCACCTGAACAAGTTATTTCACAGACAGAAAAAGTTTAACATCACAAAAATAGTGGAGATTTTATTTCAAAAGGTGCTATACTCAGCTCATTCATGGAAAACAAGAATTCACCAAAAATTGTGGTCTTCCTTCCTTCTTTATTTCTTTCTCATTTGATTGTTTCAGTGTAATTTGCTTCCCCTCTGTATTGTCTGGTAGCAATTTAAGAATAAAAGTCTTACCTTCTGAGCAAATGAACTTCTCTTAGGAGTCAGATTTGGTTTAAATACTAAGTACAAGATTATATTAAGGGTACTAACACAACCAGAACAAATACACAGCCATGCGAGGTGCGTTCCCAAAACTGTGAACCCGTCCCAGAAGAAAGGGGGGAAAACCACTGTCAGGATAACTGCAAAAACACGGAGGAGGTTGGCAGCTAAGAGCCTCCTGATTTCTGCTTCTTTCATCGTGTTCCCCGTGAACCGGCCACCTGCAACAGAGCAAGTCGCAACCCGTTACCGAAACGCACCCCAAGCACCGCAGGGGATGAGATTTTTTTTTCCCCCATCCGCAATACACAAGACAGAGCTCCAAACTCGGTTTAGGGGTGAAAGTGATCATTTTGGGGCAGAGGAATACAATTTGTTTAAAAACCAACCTCAACCCCACAGACACCGCAGCACTGCGCTGTGAGCTGAGCGCTCGCACCGAGCAGACAGCCCTTCCCCCGCACCGAGGGCACTTCCAGCCATAGGGAACCT
>NW_010179392.1:36073-73197 GCF_000695765.1 Mesitornis unicolor
TTCCCCGCCCGCCCGGGCCGGCCTCCTATCTCGCCGCTCCCGCCTCAGCCGGGAGACGGCGACGGAGCGGCCTCCCGACGGGCGTCCCCCGCCGGGACGCCTCAGGGCGAAGCCCCGCTCAAGACGGGACAGCGATGAGGGAACTGGGGATTGGGAGGGACCTCCCACCTCTTACCGCAGCGCCGCCGCCGCCGCTGCAGTGCGCGCGCGGGGCCGCCCGGCCACCGTCAGTTCCGGGGCGTGCCCGGAAGTGGCAGTTTGTTGTTGTGCTGGTGGTGTTGGGGGTCGCCATGGTGTGCGAGAAGTGTGAGTATGGGTGGCTCGGGGAGGGTATTTCTGCCTTCGGGGGGTCTTCTGAGGTCAGCAGCAGCAGCAGCGGGTCCCGGGCTGTACGAGGCAGTTTCGGGGGTGTCTGTGTGTGAGCTGTCGTTCTTCCGCAGGCATCGCAGATTGCGGGCATTAAGGCGGTGTGGTTTTAATTTTCCTTTCCTATGTAATTTTTCTTTATGTAGGTGAGAAGAAACTCGGTACGGTAATCACTCCTGATACGTGGAAAGATGGTGCCAGAAACACTACAGGTAACTTGGGGGGGGTTAGCGCTTGCTTTCCCGGTATCTGAAAGCCAGTGCAACCTGAGCAATCTTATGATGTTAAAGCTGAAATTTGAAACAGGTAATCGGGTTTTTTTTTTATCTGGCGTAGTTTCCCTCCCATACTAATATAATGTATTGGGGATTTATTTACCCTGAACTCTTCAGTATTGAACTTGTCAGGTTTTTTCATGTATGGTGTGACAACACAGAAGTAGAGCACAGTTCAAAGCATTCCACTGTGCTGTGCTTTGTGTTTTATTTCTTATTGTGACTTCATTTGCACAGGTGTAAAAGCCATAAATTAAGCTTTTTAAAGTATGCTTGGAACTGGGAAACTTACTGGCTTATGGTTTTATTCTTTTTGTAGAAAGTGGTGGCCGCAAATTAAATGAAAACAAGGCATTGACCTCAAAGAAGGCAAGGTATGTATTTAGTACTGATTTTGGCCAAAAATACTCAGTTTGCTGTAAATAAGGCCTTATCAAAAACTTGTCCTATGTATATATATTTAAAATAACTTTGTGGAGATGATGGTATTTGATTAGTTTGTAAAAGTATGTCCATACGTATTTCATGGGTGCTTTCTGCTGAATCATAGAGCCTGAGCATTTATTTTACTGCAGTCCTCACCAATATTGCTAGGATTTGATGCCTTTGTTATGAGAAGAGCTGGGAAGGCTTATTTTCCGTACTAAGATTGCCAGTACAATCTCTTAAGCATTTCTTTGATGTCCAGAGGATGTTCTACTATGCACAGGGACAGGGCGCTGCTTGAAGGTGTTCAGTTAAAATAGTCTAGTAACTTAATACAAAGACATATTTTTTTAGTTCTGCTTTTTTCAAATTTGTGTCTATAATGCAAAGAAACTCACTGGGGAAAGTGGGAGATTGTTCTGTAGACTTTGTGCAGCCTATTGGAAATAATCTTTGTGTGTCCCTTTTCTAAATTATAGTTTTTGCTTAAGTTTCTGTCTGTGTTGCCTGGCTTAGACTTTTTAGGATAAGGCAGAGGAAATACTTTATTCCAATGTGTATATATAAAGTAGTTTTTCTTTTTCCCAGGTTTGATCCTTATGGAAAGAACAAATTTGCAATATGTCGGATTTGTAAGAGTTCTGTCCATCAGCCGGGATCTCACTATTGTCAAGGGTGTGCTTATAAAAAAGGTGAGTTTCACTCGGTACCAAATTACCCCAGTTTGGTTTGAAATTTGAGAGCAGGTGGAACTCTTGAATTTGTTTCACCTTACTAAGAGTAGGCTGTGATGACATTTAATTGTTATCTTCAACTACTAATAGGAAGGCACAGAGAAGCTGTAGTCAGACTCTTTTGAAGTGCGCAGTAATGGGATAAGAGACAATGTACACAGGTTAAAATGTGGAAAATTATAATCACATACAAGGAAAGCAGTTTTCACCATGAGAGTGATCAAATATTGTAGTAACAGAGACCCACAGAGGCTGTTGAATCTCTACAGGAGTTGTTCAGAGCTTGACTTGAAAAGCCCTGAGCCAGCCTCATCCAAGTTGGCCATGTTTTGAGTGGGGCAGAGGCAGGACTAGAGACTGCTGGAGAACCTTTCCCACCTAAGTCATTCTATGATTCTGCTTCTTGTAGAATGTTTCTGGTATCTAAAGCAATAGAACTGGAAGAATAACTGTTGGCGGTTGCATAGAAAACTGTCATCTAGCAAGTTTGATATTTCTTGGTTTTTGAAAAGAGATTTTGTGAAATTCAGTTGCTTGTTGCAGACCCTTTTCTGCTCCCTTCTCTCCTTTTTATAATGGCTAAATCTAAAACTCTAAATAGTGGCCAGAAAAAACCTCAGCAACCCAGAAAAACCCAAACAACCCCCCAACCCAAAAACCAAACACCCCAAACCTGTCCGTGCCCCTAAAAAACCCTGCAAAACAAACAAAAAATCAGCTTTTGATCTTGGTAAAGTGATAGGCTAGGTTAACAAAAGTAGAATACCTGGGGATTAAAAGGCAAAGAGAGAAAAATAAATTGAGTTGTAATAACAGTTAAAGTATCTCTGAAGGCAAATCATGCTCATGGTTGTCTTTGTGCCTGCACATATTATTATGCATTCAAAACTTAATACCTTATGGTAAGCTTTTGGTAAGCCACTGAACGTTTAATTTCTCTAAAAGGAGCCTCTGGTCCAGTTGTGAACATGCTGGATGTATTGTAAGTCAAGCTTGACTTAAGGTGAAGCTGGAAAATGGAAAAGATACAATCATCGTCCCTAGAAAGCAAGATATTGCAGTGTGCAATACATAATATAGAAAATCCTTGTGCTTATGAGTTATTAATGACTGCACTGAAATTCTGCTTATACCTAGAAGCCTTACCTATGCCTTTCTATCTCCCATATTCATAATAAATCATTAGTATTGTTAAAAACAGTTCAGAAATTCCTGAGGTGGAGGGGAGAAATTTCAAGCAAATTTGATGGAGATCCTAAGGTTATAAAACTTTTACTGTTCTTGTGATTTTGAGTAAGTAAGTAGAAGGACTCAAACTTGTCATTCCTGGAGGGGAAAAAGAACATCATGAGTGCAGTTACATTATTAATACCAAGGAATCTACATAGCACACAGACTATGACTATTAATTGGTGAACCAGTTGTTAGGTGCAGAGCTACAGCCAACCAGTATTAAGTTTTGTTTATTAAATGGCTTTAATTGTTCTATAAATGTGCCCTGTGTCACTGCATCAGTCGTTGAGCAGCCTGCTGCAGGAGGGTTGCCTTTTTTCTAGTTGCTAGAAGCTCACCAGATGGCTGCCTGAATCCCATATGGTAGAACCTTGTTTTCTTCCTTAAACTTACGGCTGGTTTGGGTGGGCTTCAGGATTTTGTCTTTCCTTGTGTTTCATTCCAGGTTGAATCTGTTTTTTTCCATAAAATTTAGAACTTCAAGTGCTTTAGGTTCTAGTTCTGACCATCAAAGACAGAGTTGTGGCATGTTTCATGAGTCAAGTGCAGTCATATGGCTTAGTGCTTCAACTGTTGCATACCTCCGAAATTGAGGGCAATCTAAAGTTAATTACTCCTCAGCTTAGACCCGAAGTGAACAGTCTGTGGGCTGGATTTTGTTGTCCAAAGTAAATCATGTGGCATGTTCCCTGCTGTTCTCATTCCTAATGGACTCTCAGAAATGTGTGGGGAGTGTTAACAGGAATAGTTGCCACTTGATTATTGGTTTTTTGTCTGCTGATGAATGGTCTTGTAAAACCATGAGGTTTGGCCCTACCAGACAAGATTTGGCACCTGCCTGCTTTAAAAGAAGAGGGAAACATTGAGAAAATTCCCCCCTCTGCCCTTGCTGAACTTTTGTACTTTTGGCTGCTCTGGTCTTTGGCTTGCCGCTCTTGGTTTAGGTAAAATTCCTCAGGAACATCAGTGCTCATCTTGACTTCAACACTTAAGTATTCTTGGTGTCCCTTGTTTCTCACTTCTACTACTCTGTAAATAGCTTAATTCTTCTCAACTTTCACAATTGTCTGAAGCTCCCCACCTGTTGATCTTCCACTGAGCAGTCTGTTGGTGACTCTATTTTCTTAACCTAGCTGCTTTCTGTCTCTCTTGGCCCTTGGTTTGGCTGCAGTACTTACAGAGTTGAATAACACACCATTTTACCTGTTTGCCAGATGAGAGCCTTTTCTGGCTCTCTTCTAGTGTTCTAGCAAATTACAGAGGCTTCAGGCAGTGTTGTGAATCATAATGCTCTCAAAATAAAGCTTTTTTTTTAAGTGGAAGTATTACACATACTGCAAATACTAATTTGTATTAGAAGTCACATTACTGCTTTGAATTTGCAATATCTGGTGAGAAAATGCACAGATAGATTGGCAATGAGAGCTTGTTTAAGCAATTTTTTGAAAGTGATCTTTACAAAAACAACAACTGTGTGTTTGAAGAAAAATCTTAATGATTTTTAAATAATTTCCACACCTTTTGTGTGCTTATAGGCATCTGCTCAATGTGTGGCAAGAAGGTCTTGGATACGAAGAACTACAAGCAAACTTCTGTCTAATTGTATTGATCAGTCTTTTCATGAACTTTAACATCTGTGTCTTTGTACAGTAACTTTTCTCTAAAATAAATTGTGATTATTACTTTCTGGAACATAATACGTATACTTGGAGTGAGGTGAGAGGTAAAGACAGCCTGATTGTTTACCTGGAAATGTACATACTTGATTTTTGTTGTTTTAGCACTAATGTTAACTGATATTTAAACTTAATGGTTTGCAGCAACTGATACAGTTGAAAGTGAATAAGAAGATCCCAGTGGATAGGTTGAAATTGTGTTACCATCATAACACAGAACTTTGAGATTAAGACTTTTGTTGTTCTTTTGCTGTATATTGAGTCATGGGCTTGTCTGATAGTAATATTTTATTAATGTATAAAATATGAGCTTGTATCGCCTCATTGAAGTAGTATAATTTGTTTAGTTCTATGCTTATAGGTGTTTATAATTACTCTCACCAGCCAATTCAGGTTGATTAAATCACAAATTGTTAAACTACTGAAATCTCATGTTATTTTGCCAGTTCTTACTTTGGCAGTAAGACTGATTACCTGTTCCCCTGTCAGCCTCTAAGGAGGCTTTACATACAGCATCTGGTGGCCCAAGGCAATAAAATAATGAGCATCTCTTTCTAATGCCAGGTCTCAGTCTCATCATTTCCTAAGGTAGTCTGACTTTTAAATACACTGTTTGAAATATGCTCTTGAATTCCATGATGTGATTGCTAATATGCATGCCAAATCTGAAAAATCAGAACAGGCTGCCTTCTCTTCAGCATTGGTTTGAGATAAGACTTAGGTTTCCTTTTGTTCTATCTTATTACTGAGGCAATTGCGTGACTAATGGAGACTGAAAAATCGCTGTTCTTTCTGTGTGTTAGTGGGAGAAAATAAAGAATACGGAGGATGTAGTTATCCTCTTAGTTCCTGCCATGCTGTGGTTGCGCTGTAGGTAGCCCTCTAAAGGGGGTTGCCTGACATTTCCTGTCGCCCTTAACTATCTGTAAGTGAGCAGTTGTCACCAAAGTTGCTTGTTCCAAATGCTTTGTCATCCTGCAGTTGATAAAATGGTAATTCTTTTCAGCATTTTATATTTACTAAGAAGCTTTGTCAGAATATTGGAATGAGCTGCGTCCCCCAAAAGAAGAGAAGACTGCTGCTGCTTTTCATTTTAAAAGCTTCACCTACATTAACAATTGAATGGAGGTACGTGGATTAGCTGGCATCTTGCAAAGTTATTTCCACATGGTTTCCACTTGCTTCCCAACACATCAAAGAGTTCTAGTATTAGTGTGCATCTCTATGGTACATCCTCTGTATGAATGGAAAGAAAATGTCAATATTGGCATCAAGTTTTGCAGCAACTGCTTGTCACCTGAAATCACCACGCACGCTGCTGACATTCTCCAGTATTCTCTGAACTCTTCACCCTTTATGGGTGTTTTCTTTAAGATTGATTGATTTTTATTTTTTTCTTGCTGTTCTGAGAATAAAACTTCTTTTTCTGTCTTCCTAAAACTTGCCAGTATTCAAAAGCATGACTGTTTAATTCTTGAATGCATTGTATGAATTGAATGTTTATTGCACTCGGTAAATATTGGCACAGAATGAACTCTAACCTCATTTTGTAACTGATTTAAGAACAACAGGGACTTAAATAATACGATCCTTTGTTCATATTTGTTTATTGAATAGAGCTTTTATGCACCTGCATCCTATTACTGAGCAGCTGCTTTTGCAAGTTGGAATGTATTTTTGTTGGAAAAGAGAGGACATTTTTTTTAACAGTGGATAGAAATAGTGGTTTGTACATGCTTGGGATCTTCCATTTGTAGCTTTCAAACCTTAGCCGCATGAGAGGTTCATTTCCTGAGATCTGTAAAATTTGCTGAAGTAACAGTCAGCTTTCAGAAAAGTCCATTTTCGAAGCATTATTTTGGACCTGCATCTCTGAGGTGCACCACAGTTCAAGGCAATCTTAGCAAAGAAACACTTAAAGTTAGATTTTAAACTTACTTACACCTCTAGTATAATTGAATTGTCATATAAAAGCACTTTTGTTGATATTAAAAATGCCTTGTTGGCATGGGGTGCCTTTCCTGAGACACTACGCAGTGAAAAAACAAAAGAAAATCTGTAATGGAAAGTTGCCAGTTTTGTTTAATGTACTGAGAAGAACACATTAATGTTCCCAGATGATCAGACTGTCCTCTAAATTGCAGGTTACGTAAGAGATTTGTGCTGCCAAATTTAGTAGGATTAGAACTTTCCTCAGTACTGCTGAATTCCTATACTGCCCTTGCAGTTTCTGTGTGTTCATTGGCTCGAGCTGTTACTAAGGTAAGTATAGGGCAACAGGAAACAGAATGAAGCTGCGTCAGGGGAAATTCAGATAGGACACTAGGAAAAGGTTCTTCACTGCGAGGGTGGTCGGTCGCTGGCACCAAGACTGTCAGAGTTCAAGGAGCATCTGGACAATGCTCTTAATTGTATAGTTTAGTTTTAAGATTGCTGTGAGGAGCAGGGAGTTGAACGTGATGATCCTTATGGGTCCCTTCCAACTTGAGATACTCTACGATTCTACGATAAACAACATTTTGCAGATTACAGAGAGAAAACAAATTGTGCTACTGTGCCTGTAGAAGCCAGTCAGATGAAAACTGAACAGGAACTGTGAAGGATCCTTGTGTCAGGGTGTTCTCAGAGTCTTCACCATCCTTATAATTTATTACTGTGATTTGTGTGTGTGTGTGTGTGTGTGTGTGTGTTGGGGGTTTTTTGCCTTTTTTTTTTTTCTTTTAATCCTGGTTTTGCTGCTGCTGAAGCTGGAGGAAGGACCGTCTAGGACAGTCATTTGACAATATCATTCCAAGGCATTAGAACTATTTTAATTGTTTACCTGTAGAAATGTGGTGGGTTTTTCCCCCTCTTAGGTTTATTCTGTTTCTTCATTATCAGAAAGGTAGCAAGAAAGACTTCGTCTTATATACAGGGATGTTAGTGACCACTTTGCATTCAGTTTTTCTTGAGAATGGCCCAGCTTTCCCCCAAAATCCTTATTTTGCTAATAAGAGATGTAGAGGTTTAAGATTCTAAGTCTGTTGTACCTATGTGCTTGCTCTGGTATCACTCCTGTCATCAGCCCATCTCTCTGCAGTGCCTTGGGTTGCACAAATATTCCAGTTTTGTACTAGCTGAACATCACTCTATTCTGAGACACTTTGGCCGGGACCTTCTGCCAATCTCACCATTGTAAATTCTGGGCAAGAATGACTGGTGCCTTTGTATTATGGCATAAGAGGTATGTGCAAAAATTTAAAAACCAGTAGTCTGAATTAAACAGCTGCACAAAGTAATGCAATGAACCATGTTACTTCCCCCCCCCCGCCAATACATAGTTGTAAGTTTTTCAGCCACAGAAAGAATCCTCAGCATAAGAGATTCATTATTGAATGAAAGACAGTAAGCCAAGAGCAGCTGTGGCTCTTTACATCTGGTATGGACAAACTTAGTTTGTGATAGGGCCTCTACACCTAGAATAAGATTCTGGGGCTAATGAAGTCTTTAAAAACCCACTGAGATAAGTATATTTTTTTCCCCTCGGCATTGAAACTGGGCTCCCTGATCTCCTGTAAGTATACATGGCCTAAAGATGTGCCCTTTTTTGTCATTTGCTTTGGATGTTGGAGAATCTGAGAGTGGGTTTTGTGATGTTGCTGCCCAGTCACTGACTTACAAGTTGCTTACCAGACCTGCTCACTGACCACTGGTTCCACATGGGATCATGCAGGTATCTCTTTTGCTTACAGTATCTTACCAGATCACTGGTTTAGGAAAAAACTGTGGCAAGGTGCTAACTGGAATACTGGAGACAGGAGAATTTGCCCTGACTGTCATGAGAGAATGAACACCTTGCAACATCACAGCTGAGGTTTGCTATTAAGCAAAAACATTTTGCCAATTGGCCAGATGGGATGGGCAATCTAATAAGGCATGGTGACAGCCCTTACAAATAACAGATCCGAATGTTTCTTGTAGTGAGGATTATAAATGGTGCCTCATGTGAAGACCAGTTGGTTTTGAGCTGCTTGTCTTTTTCCTGGATTTGTGCTTTTATGGTAGAAGTTACCGTCTGAAATTCATCAGAAACTGATTTTTCATCAACTTTTATGGGTTGGGGCCATAGTTCACTTTGCAGGGCTTGCATGAGGTATACATGTGTTCGTCGTGTCTGGCTAATGCCAGCAGAAAACTTGAGTTCTCCGTTGACGAGGAGTGCTTCCTTCACCCACCTAAGGGCAACAGGAACAGATGTGTTGAAGGGACCTGCAAGAATTTGAAATCTTGCCAAGAAACTGAAGGAAGAGCTGAGTGGGGTGTTCTCCATGTGGGCATTGCTGGTGAAGATTATTGTCTTACATGGTTCACAATGGCATTTCTGACACTTCTCACTGCCATTCATTTGCAATAGATAGCAAGTAGATTTTTCAGGCACCACTGAATTGATGGCCAAATAACTACATAATTAAGCAGACATTCCCAGATTGTTTTTTCTAGTAGAAAACCTCTAGCAACTGCTTCTCCTTCCTTTCTCTCTCTCTCTGCACTGAAAGATGCGGACTGAACTTAGCATTGTTAGTGATCCCTTAGGCATAAGCACTTCCAGCAGATGCACTTACTGTGTGCTTGTCTGCCAGGTGGTATTGGGAAAACAATAGCGACTTTTTTCTTTTCTGCCTCATCATGGTGATGATGATGAAATATCAGTATTGCCAACTGTTTCAGGTCACACACAAACACGAATAACTCACAGTTGCCATTTTCTACGGGCTAATGGGTCTCATCACAGGCACCGTAAACATATCATTATCAGTCCAGTCTTCAGGAAATCATTTGTTGCTGGTAATTTTCTGTGACTCCTTTTGCTTCTATACAAGGTAAAGATTTTAAGTTCGTACAGTTTCCCAGGTTGTGTCATGAACACACACTGTTCTGATAAGTCTACTACTCTTCAGTATCACATCAGTGAAACTGAGATTGTGTGTGAAAAGAGGCGTGGATGTCAGGGAGCTGGCATCTAACCCAGTCCAATTGTCATCTTTCATTGATTAAAATATTTAAATGCTAATTAGATTAAGCAAAGACTTTATTCTGCCATCTTAAATCTCTGTCTTTCTATGGAAGGCTTTTTGAAAAAGTGATAATGACAGTTCAGTGATGAATAGCTTCCTGTTATAGCCTCCAAAATCATTGTTTTCTAAAGGACAGGAAGTAAGCAAAAGTAGTGTAAGGGAAGAGTTATTCCACTGATTTTCAGACTTGTTTGTTTTGTGTTCAGGTAGTCCCTGCTTATTGGGGTTTCACAGAAATGTTTAAAATGTCTGGCATATTTTGCGTATGCAACTTTGAAGAAAGCCTGAAGCAGTGACTGAGAGATAAGTTGATCTAATATTAAAACACACCTGTGTTTGGGTAATGAGATATTAGTAACATTAATTGCAGCCCTTCTCATCAGAATGTGTAAAATTTAAATTCAGAAATTAAACAAACTGTCACATTTCCCAGCCTAGGTTAGGAATAGTGGACGGGTAAGTAGATGAATGTGGATTTACGTAGGTTTGGTAGGGCTGCAGTGAAAAGGAAGAAGGGGGCATCGTGCACTCACTCGTGTGGCATCCTTCAGTGCTCTTGTGGAGGCTTCAGTCTCTGTGTGCCTGTCCCAGCGGTAGCTAAGAGAAAAAGTGTCTGCTAGTAAGGGCAGCACAATACAGGCTTTAGGAGTTAAAGCGTTCAAATTTAATGTCTGTTGCAGATTATAAAGCATTAAAAATAGTGAACTGTGTGAGTGAATCTTCTAGGAAAACTCTGTAGAGAACAGCAAGAGCAATTGATTTCTTAAGACTTTGCTGATAATACCCACATTTCTTTCTGTTTTATCTAGATTTCCTATTATAACCACGTCTCATCACCTGGCTAACATACAAGCATGTTACTGCTGAACTTTGAGTAAGTGCAGCATTAATAGTTGCACTGCGGAAAAAAATAGACATGGTATTATGGTATATGAATGAAAAGAACCCCAAACATTTTTTGAAGACTGTCCCATACATTCATTGTAAAAGAGAAAACTTTAAATTATTTACCTTGGCTAAATTAAAAACAAATGATCATGTAAATATTAAGGATATAAAGTAGCTTGCAATCTGCATGCCCTTTTACTCTATGAAAGATTTCTGAAGATTGGTTTTTTGAGTTTGGGTTTTTTGTTTGGGTATTTTTTGTTGGTTTATTTTTTTTTCAGAAACAGCTGGGTGCTAGGGACAGATTTTTAAAGGTTGTTAAGTTTATTTAAGCAAATAATTAAAAGCTTCAAAGTCTTTCCAGTGTAAGACTATGTATTGCAAAGTTATGAAGATTATTTGGAGGTGAATATATAGGTTAGCTGGGTTTTGACAAGTGCACCTGTCACATGCTGGCTGTGCAATGCAATTTTATTGAGACTGCTCTGCTGTAAAGTGCTATATGCTCTGGCTTTATTCCTGCAGTTATATTAATAATGAAAAATCAGTGCTTAAATCAAAGGCGGAAATTGTAGTACTAGCAACAGTAAAAGTGTGTGGAGCACAAGTGCACACTTTTGTCATTGAGCACTCAGTAAGCATTAATCTTCTCAAAACAGTATGTGAGGTAGATAAATAAGAACCATTCAAATCAGTTGTCCAAGGCTATCAAAGAACTTGTTGTCAGGCTGGAGTTAGATGTAGACTGCTAGGAGATAGTGTGTCTCTGTGCATCTTTTGTGTGTGTAATACTTTTGATACCTGTATGACCAGGGCAGACTAAGACAAAGAGTTTGACACAAGAAGCCCTTTAATGAAGGAATTAGTTAATCCAGAAAACAAATAGAGCGTAGGTTGTTTTTTTTCCCCTTGAGGTCCATTCAAACAGTTTTCCATAACGTTTTGTGTATGTATGTGCATTACTGAAGTTTCACTATTTGTGAAAACACTTCCTCTCTAATTATTCAGTTTTCAGTGTTGATTAAAGTTAGACAGGAAATGTGATATTTGTTGAACATTTCATACATAGAACTATCAGTTTAACTTGTTCTTAACCTATGGGTTATGATATATTATCCCAGTTCTGCCAAAGATTAAGGCGTATCCAGGTTCTTGTAGGACAACGTTTTGCCAAGAAGATGGGTCAACAGGATTTGAGTGCATTGAGAAACACACAACTGTATCTCAAAGTACATTTGCATGTGAAAAATGTTGTATTTCTAAAATTGGTACGATTAAGAATGCTGAAGAAAAGGAAGTATTAAATCAATAATCTGATAGGAAAAAACGCAAACATCTTTAGAAGATAAACTTTTGATTCAAATTCAGGTTAACAGTTGAATTTTGCCACTCTTCTTGATTAGAATAATATCTTTTTCTCTAAGTATTGCTTTTATTTTGGGTCAGAGGTGCAGATATTTAAAAGTAGTTAAACCATCAAATTGGTTTCATTGAGAATAGGTGCTCACATCAAGCTGTATAATAAAGTACTGCACAATATGAATGAGTTTAAAACGTGGCATATTAGTGATGGTATATAAAAATGCCACTTGTTCTGTCCCACTTAGAATTTCTGTCTGATTTATTTATTACTGTGGGTTTATTTCCAGTGAAACTTTAATAAAACTTCAGCGTGCCACTAGCAGGTACATAGCAATACAGCAGCAGCTGATCTTTTCCCTATACATAAGGATCTGGAAAGACTGATCCCAGAGGTCTCAAGAAACAGCTTTCTGTTACCTTATTGGTTCTGTATGCCTTTCAAGAAGTGGCAAATGGGACTTCTGAGCTGGAATTTCCAGCTAGGAATAAATAAAAAAATAAATAGATAAAGAAATAGTCTTCATGGGATGAGGCAGCCTTGATGACTGAGCATTTTGCATACATTGAAACAGGCTGGCAGTGCAGTACTGACTTACTGTAATATATACATTGCATGGTACAGTATATCATTCAACCCTGTTCCAATCTGTACTAGGAAATTGCTTTAGGTTAAGGAAAAGGATTAAAAATATTTTTTGAGGGCTAAACAAATACAGCTTTTTCCTATTCTTTGAATCCTGGAGAAAGCCCTGTAATATTTTTATGTGTTTGAGAGTCCTAATTTCAGGATGTAGAAGCATTTGTGCAGAGGAAAAGGGCAATTCTGGAGGAGAGTGGCTCTCCACAGCCACATATCCATATTTCACTGTAGTCCACTTTTACATATTTCTGCTAGTGGCTTTTAGGAAAGTAAGAAATAGAATCCTTTGAAGTGGGACAGAATCGTCAGGGGCAAGGATTAGGGGCCTGGATCCTCAAAGGTGTGTGTGATCATCTGGCTTTTACTGAAATCTGGGTAATTCCTGAGCGTCTTTGAGAATATGTAGTTAAGTTTGTCTTCTGTAGGCTCTGTTAGTAGTTGGGATGAGTTGATTTTGTTTTGATTTCTTCTGTGGGGGCAAGTAGACCGTTTTAGATTCCAGCTAGAAAAATGCTACAGTGGCATTATGCTCGGAACAGTGAGAAAACACCTTGTCTGGCTTTTGTTGGGTAGCTATGAATTAAATAATTTTATCCTTTAGCAAGAATTTTAAGAGACTGCAAGGTGCTAACGAGAAGTGAGAACAAAGCTGTGATGTAGCTGTTTCTTTTGTACAGATTATCCAAACCCAACACAAGCATACCACATATGGTAATCAGTGTCTGGTAATTGTTTTTACTGTTAGTGCCGTCAAACTGTGATTTGAAATCTGTTCCCATTTAGTTCTTGATCAGCATGAGAAAATTCTTCCTTGGATTTTGGATCTTCTTGCAAGAATGATGCTGGTGACTGTCCTGCTGTTCGTCAACACTGAGCAATACCATGTATATGTGTCCACAGAGTGATGTGTTAAATGTTCAACCTTCATTTAATGTACTAAAATATTTTAAGTCTGGATAGAAGTTCACAGGAGTATCATTCTTCTGAGCTTTGAAATGAACTGCTGTTTTTCATTAGTCAGTATTTAAACATGCTTCAGTTAATCAGAAAACCCATGTATCACCCACTGTGTATTCCTCTTTCTTGTAAGAATAATCTGCCTTTTATCTCTAGCATGGAGTTCACGGTGAAAGTCTGACTGAAGACATGTTCCTCTTCATCTTGGGACTCTGACACCTAGCAAATTTTAAGTGTTAAGACCTTAATGCAGCTTAAGTAGCTTCTCACTCAGATTGAGATCCTCAAAAAGCAACATCCTTCAGCCCCTAACACCACACAGGCTTTTGTGCGGGAAAGCTGCAGTGCCCATCTCAAGGCTAAAGATCCCATTGCACATGGATTGGCCTAACAGTGAAGCACTGGAACACCATCATCTCTTTTGTGGAGCTCACTGCAAATGTCTTCACCGAGGTCATGGTATATGGGTCATTAGCAAAATCAGCTTGGGGGCTGGGCCAAGATCTCCCCTAAAAATCTCCCAAAAGGGAGGTGACAGTGATACACCAGGACTGTAGGTGTTCCTGACTTTTTAATAGCAGGCACTATGATGAAACGCCAGGAATTAGTTTTCTTCTACAACTGTGGGCACCCCAGCAGGCTTCAGAGCTTCAGTGACTGTAAGAACAATCTTGCTTTGTAAACTGCTCTTAAATTAGAGGAAGAAAAGTATGAATCATAGAATGAATCATAGAATGTATTGGGTTGGAAGGGACCTTTAAAGATCATCCAGTCCAACTCCCCTGCAATAATCAAGGACAATGTTACTAGATCAGGTTGCTCAGAGCCCCATCAAACCTGACCTTGAATATATCCAGGGATGGGGCCTCCACTACTGCTCTGGGCCACCTGTTCCAGTGATCTACCAACCTCATATTGAAGAACTTTTTCCTAATATCCAACCTAAATGTACCCTTTTCTAGTTTAAGACCATTACCCTTCATGCTATTGCTACATGCCCTAGTGAACAGCTCTTCCCCAGCTTTCTTATAGGCACCTTTCAGGTACTGGAAGATAGCTATAAGGTCCCCCTGGAGCCTTCTCTTCTCCAAGCTGAACAACCCCAGCTCTCTCAGCCTGTCTTCATAGGAGAGGTGCTCCAACCCTTTGATCATCTTTGTGGCCCTCCTCTGCACATGCTCCAGCACTTTGATGTCATTTTTGCGTTGGGGACTCCAAAGCTGGATGCAGTACTCCAGGTGAGGTCTCACCAGAGCAGAGTAGAGGGGCAGAATCACCTCCCTCAACCTGCTGGCCACACTTCTCGTGATGCAGCCCAGGGTGCGGTTGGCCTTCTGGGCTGCAGATGCACATTGGTGGCTCATATCTAGCTTCTCATCTACCAGTACCCCCAAGTCTCTTTCCTCAGGGAAAAAGTAGGATCTTGCAAACCCTGCTGCTACTGCTAGTAGTTGTGAAGTAACATTGAGATGGTCCTGCTGCATGCCAGGTACATGCCATTGAATTCTAATACCAAGTAACTAGGTGAGCTCTTGTGCTAGATGCATTTCTTCAGTGCTTTGGAAAGACAATGAGTGTAGTGCTAATGAAGAGTACTGGGCTGGCAGCTCTAAAGCTCTGAGTATTTTAAAAAGTGTTATCCTGACTGTTAGTGAATAGAAATGATTGTACACCACCATATGTAATCTGATTAAAAATTAGGTAGGCATCCAGGCCTATTTATAGTATCTTACATACTAGTTGCCACTGCTGTATCTTTCTTTGTAGAATTCTTTCTCAAAATATTTTTTTAAATACTCAGCTGCTATGCAGTCTAGATTATGTGATTGTTATGATAGTTCTGGTGTGCATTCAGCAAAGGCATTAGGGACTCCCAGTCCTATTAGCATGAGCCAGTGAAGTACGTGCCTCACATTCTGTGGGTCAGCTGTGGTTGAACCCATTTTTTCCTCCACTCCAGCCCAGTCTTTGTCAGGCTGGAGTTACACCAGCACCTACTTATTTTAATCCATATAATTTATAAATGTAGTTACAGTCTTCTAAGGTCAGCATATGGAAACCTCTTGCTTTTTCTATGACACATCCATCAGCCAAAAGAAAGAGATTGTATTTTCCCAGTGTGATCTACTTTCAGTGTATTATCAGCCGTGCTATCACAATTATAAAGCAACCTCCAATATCACAGTGTGTTTGCTGCAGTTCAAGAGTACAGTAGGAATATAGCAGGGGCACTAGCAAATCTTTTTATTATTTTTGATATGCAGGCCATTCTTTTAAAATGTAGAGAGTGTACTCGTTATTTCATAGCCTCAGCCCCTTCGACAGAAAGGAGAGCTCCTCACCTATAAGAAATATTTTTTTCTATCCAGAAAGAGACACCAGTTTGAAAGTTACAGGTACCCCTGATTTGCTTATAAAACTAACCTGGCAAACCTAGCAGGGCCATCAGCAACTGCAAGTAAAATACATGTGCTTGGTGGTTAGATCTTAACTAAAGAGATCACCAAATCTACCCTTTGTACAGACCTCAGCTTCCTGCCAAGTCCCTCCCCACTGAGAATCCTGGGCAATAGGAAAATATTTGCAGCATGTTCGTGAGGCTATTTCAGTCCAGCGTGAGGTGCCAACTCCTCCATTAAAGTGCTTATCAAAGAGAATGCCCTCCTGCCAATCTCCTTCTGCCTGTGGAGGATGACAAGTGTTTTGTGTGCATGTCTGATTAGGCAATGGTGCCAGAAAAGATAGCATTTCCATGACATGAAAGAGTCCTGCAATATAACTATATAAACAATAATAAATTTATATTGATTTCCTACTGAAAAAAATATTTTGAGTTCACTGTCACAGTCTTTGTTACTGGCATAAACAAACCACAGACAATCTATCAGCACTGTTCTGTCATCTGTAAAAGACTTTTGCCTCCTGGGAGACCAGAAGGGTTTCCCAGAACTTGGCGGGGAGATGGAGGCTCACCTGTGCACCTTGCAGCTTCTCCTGGAGGTCTTTCCACTTCTTCAGGCTGGGAGACACTGCAGAGCTATCTGCCAGTTTTTCATGGCTCAAAGGAAGTACAGCACTACTGCAATATCAAGAATTTAGTCCTAGCTGTGTATCTGTCCCTTTGAGTGATTCACCTTTCAGTCTTAGGTCTGAAAATGAGACTTGCCTCCTGTTCCTGAACTATAATTCTGCAGATTTGGTTGCCTATATACATCTAGTTATCTAGCAAGCTTGCTCAGTGCAAACACTTTATTAACAAGTACCTGAAGCATACCTGCAAAAAGAAAGGGTCTAAGTGCTGAATGACTGGTAGGAGTGATCCTAGTAGGAAAGGTGAAGTCTAAATAAAGTAAGTACTGAAGAGGATTTCTGTGCCAAGTCTATGGGGCTATCCATGGTCACAGTAGTATAGGTGCAAATCAGAGACTGTAAACACTGAGCTCTTGAGCTGTGGTCTTCATGCCTGCATGTCTTCCTATTAATACCAACAGGAAATTCAGTACTGCCTCTGAAACTCAGAAAAGGTCGTCAATATGCCAGATACACAAAGCATAGCAGTTATAAACAGTGCACATGTAGAGGTACTTTATAGTGGAGATGCCAAGAAGCTACTGAATGGCTTCAGAGTTGGAAACATGGATAACACTTAAATTCTCCCTCCAGTTTCAGAATAAAATTAACAATTTGAAACATGGAATGCCTAGGAACAATAATTCGATTCATGAACATGATATTTTAAATGGAAATTTTGTTTCAACAAACCTTTTGATTCCTGTAGCTAGGATTTCAACCTGATTTTATTTAGCTAATAAAACACTCCTTTAATATTCTGAATGTTTATGTTATAGTTCAATTCCAATTTGCACCTAAATGAGGCTTAATACTAATCAGAAATCAAGAAGAAATCAACTCTAGGAAACATCAATTACCTTTTTCTAGCATCACAGAACATAAACATTAGAAATCTGAATAAAAGTATGTGATGTGAAATAAGTGGTTGTGTATGTAGAGAACGTGTCTTACTGAATAGCAAAAAGACGACTCAATTGTAGAGGCTACATTCTGCTCCAAATGAACACTAATCAATGAGAATCTAACTTTTTTTCAGGGAGTAACAAAAACATGGGAATGGAAAATTATAAAATCAGCTATTTAAGTCAGGAATTTCAATTTACCAAATTAAATAATAATTAAAATAGTTATTTAAATTATTAATCAGACTTTTTTGGGGCACAGTTTATGCATGTCTGGATCACAAGTAGGATTTTTTATAAGGAGGAAAGCAGGCACATAGATTTTTGCACATTCCAAATGATTCAAGCTGCCAAAGAAACTCTGAAGAATCAAACTAAAATCCCAAGTTTACAAGTAGTGAGTGTGCTGAGGTGAGAGGATAGGAAAATAGATCTCCCATGCAGACTGCAGCAGTAAAGGAAAAAAAAAAAGGAAAGGAAAGCGGCCAGGCAGAAAAGGACCTGGGGGTGTTGGTGGACAGCAGGATGACCATGAGCCAGCACTGTGCCCTTGCGGCCAAGAAGGCCAATGGCATCCTGGGGTGTATCAGAAGGGCTGCGGTTGGTAGGTCGAGAGAGGTTCTCCTTCCCCTCTACTCTGCGCTGGTGAGACCGCATCTGGAATATTGTGCCCAGTTCTGGGCCCCTCAGTTCAAGAAGGACAGGGAGTTGCTTGAAAGAGTCCAGCGCAGGGCCACAAGGATGATCGAGGGAGTGGAGCATCTCCGTTATGAGGACCGGCTGAGGGAGCTGGGTCTCTTTAGCTTGGAGAAGAGGAGACTGAGGGGTGACCTCATTAATGCTTATAAATTTGTAAAGGGCGAGTGTCAGGAGGAAGGAGCCAGGCTCTTCTCTCTGATGTCCAATGACAGGACAAGGGGCAATGGGAGCAAGCTGGAACATAGGAGGTTCCATGTGAACATGAGGAAAAACTTTTTTACTGTGAGGGTTACAGAGCACTGGACCAGGCTGCCCAGAGAGGTTGTGGAGTCTCCTTCTCTGGAGACATTCAAGACCTGCCTGGACGCATTCCTGTGTGACCTGGTCTAGGTGATCCTGCTCTGGCAGGGGGGTTGGACTGGATGATCTTTCGAGGTCCCTTCCAACTCCTGAGATTCTGTGATTCTGTGAAAGGAACCCCTTTCCAAACATTTGAATTACTATGAGAGCAAAATCAAGTTGACAACAGTCATGATCCTTGAATAAAACCAGAGTCACAGCAAAAGCACTGGATAAATCATTATTTTCAGTTTCACAAATAAAAGGCTGCAGCCCAGAAAGTGGCAATTAAAAAGAATGAGCATTTATTTGAGAGAAAGGAATTTTTTTCAAGATTAGAGAAACTGAGCAGAAAAAGATGCAATTTATTAAAGGAGGTTTTTTGAGTAACGCAGTTTTCACATTTACCATAATGTACCTTTCTTCTGTACACCTTCCCAGCAGCTTATCTGTCACATTCTGCCTTCAAATCCTTCCCTGAAGTCATTGCTGCAGTACTGCCTAGAAAATGCTTTTACCAATATTAACAGTGTTACAGTATCACAGCCTTAAATTGGCCAAAGAACTGAGCAGCTTGCCAGGATAAAACCAGGGTAAATGCCAGATGAACTTAGGAAAGAAAAGGGAAGGCACCATCAGACTTAAGTACAAAGGATGAGCTCTCTTCTCATCACCCGCTAAATGCTCATTTCTAAAAATTGCTCCTAGGTAGTTTGTTTTGGTCTCAGGAGCACTGGCCATGACTACTGTCTGGCCTGAGGTGTGACCTGGTTCAGTGAACACTTTGGCACCAGCATCACTTTGCTCATGTTAACCCAGGCAAACACCATGTGAACAGAGATAATACATACAATGTAAACACTTTCAAGATGTGGTCTTTGTTTTTAGCGTCAAATTACCATATATAATTGAAGGAGAAGCATCTTAAAACCTGGCTTTTGAATAGTGGCTCTTCCATTCTCAGAATGAAAGATAAAATCGTTCACTTTGGTGTTTGTTCTTATTTTCATTTCATTAATGACAAATATGTAACTGCTTGTTGGTTTTTTCTCTTTGCATGAAGATGGCTTTTTTAGTTGGTCTTTAAATACTCCCTCATAAAGAACACTTACTGAAAGGCTTATCCTTGACATACTTTCAACAAAAAAAGTAATAGGAGGACTTTCTAACCTACAGCTATGTGAATATCCTGAATTTAAAAGATAACAATAGCAATGGTAGAAGTAATGAGTGCAATGGATTGCCAAAGGAACATGAAGATTTTAAAGCACACAAACGTAATCTGTGAGAGTAAAGTTCATATTATTTACCATCAATATTACTGAAAATGGAGAAAAATAAATAAAAACTCTGGCTGGTTTTGGAAGCAAGACCTTTTCTTATTTAAAAAAGAAACAACATTTTTCAATTAAAATTATTCTTTACATGTGGCTGACATGGCAGACCCATGAGTTAAAACAGGCCATTATAGCAACAGGCTCATTAAGTAAAAATTATTTCTCCAGAAGTAGGATACGGTGCTGTTCAAAAAATAAGAAACCAGCCAGCCCCTGCTTCTAGGTAGGAACCAGAGCATTGCACACTCGGCCAGCCAGCAGAAGAGCAGAGTGAACAGAGGTTCAGGGACAGACCTTGCCCTGTCCTGACATTAAGGCTCTGAGAGCCCTCCTCCACAGCCCTGCTAGAAAAGGACATTCTTAGGTTTAGGGCCTTCTGACAAGGAAAGGGAGCTTTGTTTACAGCAACTTGACTAGCAAGGGAGTAGATAGAAAAGAATCTCATAGTCATGACTTTTGGGAATACATCTCCTACTTGACTAATACTGAAATTTACTTTTTTGGGAGAAGGTCTGTCTTTGCATAACTCTCAACACCCTGTCAGAGGGTTCAGACCTTAGTGAGTGCAACCTGACTCAATTGTTTGCAGCAATTTGAGCCAGGAAAATCCAAACACTCTTGATCTAAACAATGGATGTCCCATTACAGGTAACAACTTCTGCCAATACTGTCTAGGATGGCAAAATTAGGAAGAGGTAGATCTGGGGGAAGCATACTCATTCACCAGTAAGAGAGCAACTGGACCCCGGTCCAGTTCTTCCCTGGTCCAGTTCCAGCCAGCTCCCCCTCCCTGCATCCCACATCCAACTGGAGCTGCCTTTCAGTGATGCTAAATAGAGTTTCCCCGAGTCTTGATTCATGTGTCCTGCTACTCCAACCATCCAGGCTGTCCCTAATGACACATTTGCACTTTAACCCATGTTATTATGAAATCAATCTTGTACTGTGTTTGGAAAATGTTCATTACAAAGAAGATGGTAAAGCTGGCAGAACTGATGTAGGGCTCTCAGTGCCATAGTGAGCTGTGCTCACAGCAGTAAGCACAAGGCAGACTTGCCCTGCTTTTGTGCAGGGGGAAACAGGCTCTGTATTGACCAAATTGGAACAAAGTAAAATCTGTTCACATCTATTAATTTGAGACCACATCTTTATGTATGGCAGTGGCTGTTCTAGATCAAGCAGTAGATAATCTGCAATTACTCTGTGATTTTGCCATTCACCTGAAGTAAGAGATTATTGCTTTTCCTTTTACTCGAGCAGTTAGCTGAAATAAATCTCTTCACCGTTGGCAATCATCGCATGGATATCTACAAGGTCTGGAAAAGAGAAACGGTACACATGCAGCTCCAAAGAGAAGTCAGAAATGATAAAGTCATCAGCCTAACTTCATGCTCTGGAGGGTTTTGGGATAAAACACCAAAGAATGAATATGTGAGTGCCAAGATAAGGCACTGATAAGCATCAGCCCACCATCGCCTCCTCCAGCTTGTCATTAGACAAACCAGTCTAATTTTCTTCTTCAAGAGGATAACTAGCCTAGTAAAGATGGGAGAAATTGTAGGTGTATCTATAGAAAATAACCACCTATGTAGCAATACAGCAGAAAAGTGCATGGGAACAGAAGTATTTTACAAACTGAGTCAACTAAATAGTGTCATTCTGGGGTGAATGAACAGGGCTGTCATATTTTAGACAAGGGAAGTAATTATTCTCCTCTACTTGATCCTTTTAAAGACTCAGTTTGAAAACTTTGTCCTGATGCCAGATTTTAGAAAACACAACTAAAAGCAAAGCTTAAGGAATTAGTTTGTTGACTTTAAAAAGAGAAGTTTATGGGTAGAGATTTTAACAATTTTTCAATGCATGAATGGATGTTACAAAAATGTAGTGCTCAGCTATTCTTCATCCTTACAACAGTAAAATATTTCTTATGTTAAACATGTATCTTCTTTGCTGCAAATTAGGCTGATTTATTTTCATCATTTTATTATATAAAGTTCTAAAATAGATTGTATAGGTATTTTGTATAATTGTCTTCATTGCAGTTTTTCAAGAAAATGGACAAGTACCTTTGTGCTTGGTCTGAACACACTTTAAATGCATGGAGTTGGACTATACTGTCTCCTGAAGTCCTTTCTGGCTCTACAGTCTTACGTTTCAACAGTTCTGTTCTAGTTCATCTTTTAGACAGAAAACTCTTTGAGGCATTGTGATTGTGCAGCACCTGAAACAATGATGTCCTCTATAGTTACATGTGTCTGCATAATTATCTAGAGAGTAGTCAAGAGCTAATGCTGCAGATCACAAAAGCTAATGTCATGACAAGCAATACACTGGAAAAGATAAGGTAAATATACCTAGGATGATTATCTAATGAAATATGTATATTTTTTTGTTTTTGTTTTCTGGTATGGATGTATACAGATACAAATCTTCTCTATATTATAATATCTTAATCTGTATATAATTTTTTCCTGGCCTGTGATGCTTTATCATAATTTAGCTAACATAAGACTATTAACACTGTTTTTACAAAGGTCTAGTTTTAATTGTTTGGCATGCTATGGAAAAGAAAATTGTTCTAATTCTCCCAAAGTTTCCCTACAACCTTCAATCCACCCACATACAGTTAATGCTGGGTACAGAAAATTTTCCTGTCTCGTAAAATTTATGAAACAAGAACAGTGTTATTCCACAGGGTGAAACTTCCACAAGCTTTCACTTTTTTTCCATAAAAAAACAAATCCAAAACCCTAGCCAACTAACCATGAGCAAGCACCTTCAGTCCTACAGGAAGGTCTAGCTGTTAAAGTAAGCATGGCCTGCTAGGCTTGCTGATCTGGGAGTTTTGGTGTTATGAATCTGGATTACCAGATACTGGTTTGTTTTAGGAAAGTTTTCTTGCTTACCTCTTACTATTTCTGCTAAATCTCCATTTTAGTGCAGGCTTAGGTCACAGAGTTAAGCAGAGGCGTGGATGTTTCCAAACTCAGAAATGAAAGGAGTGGTGAAAGTCACACAAAGAGCTAGATTCATTGGATAATTCCGTAATGTTGACCTTGGCTGGAGACCAGGTGCCCACTAAGCCACCCTATCACTCCCCCTCCTCAGATGGACAGGGGAGAGAAAATATGAATGAAAGGGTTATAAGTCATTAGGACAGAGAGAGATCACTCCGGGAAATTAATTTACTTTATTGCCAATCAAATCCCAAATATTACCCAAGCGGGGTAATAAGAGGCAAACCCAAATCTTAAAACACCTTCTCCCTACCTCTCCCTTCTTCCTGGACTCAGCTTTACTCTTGAATTCTCTACCTCTTCCCCTTGAGCAGCACAGAGGGACAGGGAATGGGAGTTGTGGTTGGTTCATCACACTTTGTCTCTGCTGTTCCTCCTCACACTCTTCCTCTGCTCCCACAGGAGGCCATCCTCCACAAACCTCTCCAATGTGGGTTCTTCTCACAGGCTTGCAGTTCTTCATTAACTGCTCCAACGTGGGTCCTTTCCAGGGGGTGCAGTCCTTCAGGAACAGGCTGCTCCAGTGTGGGTCCTCCATGGGATCACAAGTCCTGCCAGCAAACTTCCTCCAGTGTGGGCTTCCCACAAGGTAACAGCCTCCTCCAGGAATCCACCTGCTCAGGCTTGGGGTCCTCCATGGGCTGCAGGTGGATATCTGCTCCATCATTAACCTCCATGGGCTGCAGAGGCACAGCCTGCTTCACCATGGTCTTCACCACAGGCTGCAGGAGAATCTCTTCTCTGGTGTCTGGAGCACCTCCTCCCCCTCCTTCTTCACTGACCTTGGTGTCTGCTGAACTGTTTCTCATATAATCTCACTCGTCTCTTCTGACTGCTGTGGCAGGTCCATCTTGGAGCCTCCTGGTATTGGCTCTTGGACATAGGGGAAGCTTCTAGCTGCTTCTCACAGAATCCACCGCTCTAGCTCCCTCCGCTACCAGAACCTTGCCATGCGTGATTCATTGCGCATCACCTGGAAGTTTGATGTCTGATCTGAGCTAATCACCTTGTGTTCTCCTTGCCATAGTGGAGAGAAATACCTATTTCCAGGCTGTGATTCATCTCATCTTAGATGTGCATCTTACACACCTTCCTCTCTGCAACTGGCTTAGGAGGTGGCTTTGTGCATGGCCAGAGGCTGAAACTCAGACACCCACTGCAGACTGAAATGGGGATTCAGTGGAGCATTCAAATGGAATGTTTACACCCTCTGTGAATTTAGCTCATGTTCCCTTCTCATTCCTTGCCTGTCTTGAGAAATAAAACCAGATGCCTTTTAAGCTGTAGATGGTAGAGATGTACAGAAGAGTAAAGTAAGTCATGGATGGGTATTTAGGTAGTACTGCCACACTTGGTGCATGTATCAGTTGTCAGCCAGTGAAATCGGCTGGCAGAGGGCTGTAGAAGTGGATTTCTAATGCATTGGCTGCTACCTCTTCTGAACATCAGGGCTGAAAATATTAATGAAAATCCCTTAATCACAAAACAGGTTGGAGCCATAGACAAAAGTTTATTTTCCTACTAGTGTTGTATCAAGGTTTTCCAGCAAAGATGAACCTAAAGTAGTGTATTGTGTCTTACAGACTTATGTGTTAGAAAGATAAAGAACAGTAAGTAACACACAAGAAGTTCCTTGAAATTTCATCCGTGGTCCCCTGATTTGGTAGGAGAGTCTGCATGACCTTTATGGATCAGAATGCACTGGAAATCCACAGGTGAATTCACACAAACTCATTCCTGTGAAAACAGCAAGCAGTTTTCTTATGAAGAGCAGAGTAGCATAAGGCAATGAGGTATGCAAAGCTAATAAAGTATTTAGACATTTGTAAGGAGCATAATATGTAGCTGCGTTTGCAATAGTTTCTGTGTTGAAGAAATTTGTGTACAGTGCATGTGCAGCAGATCATACACAGAATTAGATGAGGCTGTCAGTAATAATTTTTGTATCAGTAACAGAGCCTTAGAAATTCAAATAGCTATTCCTATGCGCATAAGTATTTGCATATATAAATGTTTGCCAAAGCTATATTATATTTTGTATATGACACAGGTTTCCCTCTAGAAAAATATAACCTGATGCATTCTTCAGATACTTTTGCAGAAGGTCTTCTAAAACCTTTTCCAGTTTGATTTTATACAAGGATTGAGACAGACTATAATGTTGTAGTTTAAACAGTATTTTAAAATCTATTTTCATACTGGCTCATGGTAAATTTATTTTTGCTGACATGCTATGTGACTTTTCCCCTTTTAAAAGTTTGACTTTTTGGACAGCTTCTGGCATGATGCTGACACTGTTGAGAGTCTTTGGGAAATGTCATGACACACAGAGTAATTATCCAGCACAGTGAGACAGAGACGCTAACAGTACTAAGCATTTTGAAGTGAATCAGAGCTCCAAACTATGAAGCTAATTTAAAAATCATAGCATTTTACCACAAATCATTTTAGGAGGGGGACTTGGCCACCTTCTTTTTGAGCTCTTAGGATTTATGGTTTTCCACCTTTCTCTGTAGTCTTAAAAGCAGTTAACTTATTTTTTTTCCTTTTGTTCTTTTTCTGTTTTAAGATGAAAGCTGAGAATTTCACAGGACTCTGGAAACTTAAATCAACAGATTACATTTCATGAAATTCATGCAATTGTGAACAGCACTGGGACCCTACCTTCTCCCCAACTCAATAAAGACCCAGAAAGGGCAAAACCATCTGTTTTTTACATTAGGTTTTCACTTTCTGGAATAAATCCTGGAATAAATGTCTTTCTGATGTTCAGCTCTAGCTCAGCTTCCACCATAGTAAATTCAATAACTTCTGCTGATTTCATTGAGAGCTCGGGCAGATCCTCATGAGCAATGCTTTTTTTTTCACATCTCTGCGTCAAGAAAACAGTTCAGTACTTTGTGATGGTTCCTAACCCACTTTAAATATGGGGAACCTAATGGAAGAAAAGAAATTTAATGTCAGATCAAATCAAGCGCACAAAAGTGACTCAGTCAACTTCCTTTTAGGTCAGTAGGAACTTTCCATTGACTTCACTGGGCATTGAATCAAGCCAGATAGATGAAAGCCTAGCCATAAATTTAAAATCTGAATGGAATCTTAATAAAACTGATAGCCTTGAGAGCGGTCCTAGGTAATAAGCTTCATACATTGCCAAGCCAAAATTCAGGGAGTATGTGCACAGCAATACAAAAAATTTAGACAGAGTGCACTGAAGTCTGTTGGGGAATTGCTTTGTTGCTGAAAGCATAAGTGAGTAGATTTAAATATAGCAGAAAATCAAACTTAAATTATCAAACATATTTTTAGGCTATATAATTTGTTAAAAATATTAGATGCATCTTTTGACCAGGTTATTGCTGCAAGAAATATTTTTCCCAAAGTCCTGTGGAAGTAATCTCTGCAGCTCTGGCTGCAGTCTGTATCATCACATTCAATCAAAAATTACTCAAAACAGAAGTTGTGTAATGTCAGTAATAGATGTGTCAAATCAGGGCCTGTAAATACTATACACAAATGACATTTATTACGACTGGATTCTGTTAATGACACTGCATAGGACTGCATCTGGCAAGCAGTACAGATAAAATGTAGTAATTGTGCACTGACAGTTTGTCTACTTTGTCCTGCTCTCGCTCAGATATGCCCACAGCTTTCTGCGTTTCAGTCCTGGCATGCTTTTGGGTTTCTGGTGTTCTTAATTTTGAACAGAGTTACTGGTGATGATTATACTAATACCATATGGTTCCAGTGCAAATGAGGTCTGAGTGACCCTAGTCCACAAAAACAGAGCAAATGGAAACTTCTGCCACAAGCAGCTATGATACTGCAGTGTGTGGGGATAGATTCCAGCGTTGTTACTGTCATTTTGTCAAAATGTCTAAGTTCCAATACAATGTCTACATGTGACCAGAGAAGATGGAAATGGCATCACTAATTCTGGAGGATTCTTTATAAAAGCAATGAGTAATGTTTCAATTTTGAGTCTCTGGCTTTTCTCACATTTCACTTTCTTCAAAGCTTTGTTTTGGACCAGCCTGTTTCTGCTAATCCTTCATTGCTCTGTGGGAGAGCTGAGAGTTTCAGTTCATAGTGTAAATGTTTATGTGGGCTTACAAGTGTTAATGAAGGTTTTGCAATGACTCATGAGAGCTCAGACCGTGATTCATCTAACCTCCACTGAAAATTCTTGCCAGAGCCAGGTCTACCAGACTGAGAATGCTTTGTCCTGTGCTCTCACACGCTGTAGGCCTGGCTTTGAGATCTGATTCATTCCCTTGTCAGAATCCTTGGGCCTTTTAACTTGATAAGATACAATTTAACTTTTAGTCTTAAAGTAGTTCTTCATCCAGTATTGCTATCACTTCAGTGTATTCCTACTTATTTCTTCCTGCAATTTATCCTCCAGATTACTATTTGCCTTTCCTTCTTGCCTAGCCATGTCTTACACTCAGAATATTTTGTTCTCCATGACTCATATTCCAGGCAAAATGCCATTCATCCTAATAGAGTGAAACAGAGTTTATTTTCCCCTATTAATTTACTCGAATCTGGTTTTTGTTCAGATAATTTTCTGTACTTTCATATAAATCTTACTTGTTCCTAACATCTTCTAGCTGTGGAATCTTATCACACTTTACAGTTTAATAGATTAGACGTTATAACTTTACTATGAAGCAAGTAAATACTGAGATTTGTTGTTTCTTTTTTTTTTCAAATGAAAAATTCAGATATAGATAACTTACAAAATTTCTTATAAACTGGTAAATGAGCTGTGATCTGGTTCAGTTTCTCATTATTCCTTAGCTTCAGCTTAACTCCTACTTACGTGGTACATAAGCAGAATTTCCTAGGTGAACAAAACCTGTGCATAAAACTCACACTTTTGGAGGTGAAAATTCTGGCATGATCTGTATCACATAAGTTTGGTTTTAAGTTGGGAAAGAAAGTTAGAAAACACAGTTCTAACATCTATGGCCATTTTAACACTCTATAATAGTTTTGTATTGTGGGCTTAATTGATGTGGTCTGTATCACAAAATGACTTTATTTTTGTAAGCTGCTTGCCAAGTCTAGAGAATGAGTATCCTCTTTACAGGCTGCTCATGGTTGCACCCACCAGTTCATCGCTTTTGAGCCTGAACATCAAACTGTGAACAGTAGCTATTCATCTCAGCCACTCCTGATAGCTTTTGGAGGAGAATTATGGTGGATCTATTTCCAGCCTCATGTTGGGCGTGATGTGGTTGACCTGTGCATTATGTACTATTCAGGCATACCTAGTGGATATGTTGTTATTATTCCTTTTCTCTTGTCTCTAGTAAAAAAACGTTAAATTAAAACCATTTATTTGATGTCTTGCTTGCTAATGGGAGCATTTTGCTTATTGAGCATTGCAGCAGTATCATTTAGTTTGCAGATTCTTGGCTTTGGGCTTGAGTTGATGCTGTGTAGGTGGTTTTGTAAGGACACCTAGAAATTGAAGTTAGCATTTTGAAGTGAATCAGTCTTTGGCAGATGATCTGTGATTACAATGTCAGGAATTGTACTCAGAGGAGGACAACTTGAAGACTCCAGCACCAACTCAGAAAGTCCGTCTGCAGAGGAGTGTTTAAGGCAGGGCTGCTCAATGTCTGGGCAACAAGGCTGCATTTGACCTCAAATGCAGTATGGCTCTCCAGCTTGTGCTCATCCCCAGATCACATGAATTGTATACATGGGTCAGCAGCACCTGCCTGTGTACTGTCGTCTTCCTTGGATTTCAGGGAGTGATGTCGCAGCAATTAACTGCTCAGACAGACATTACGTGAACCTTGAGGTGTCTGATTCTCAGAACAGAGTTTTTAACCAAAGTCCTTCTTTCCATTAGATCCCTCATGGATGGGTAATAGGTTCATCTCCTGCCACTGGCTCTCTCTTTCTTTAAGAATATTTAACCTAATGTTGCAAAATGTAACTCTATCAAAATGAGATTGAAAATGACCCCATCCTAGGAACCTGATCTCCCCATATACTATCAGAGTGATGCAGGGCACACAGTGGGCATGTGAAATAATGCTAATCTGCAGAGGAACTGCATAGGAGGTTGACTTACATTTGTTTCACAAGCAGAGCAAAGCAAATTCCTGAAATATTTCACTACAGAATGTTTTCCAATTCTTAATGGCAATTGTGAGTCTTCTCTAAACCTTCTCAGTGTTTCAACACTGAATTTAGTAGCGATCAATCACACAGTTGTCAAATAGGTGCCTTCGACTTTGATTTATAAGTACATTTATGGCTTGCATTAGTGCTCTTGGCAACAAAATCAGATCAGAAGCTGGATGCTCAGCAGACAACCTGCCTTACTCATTGCCAAATCCTTTCCGATGTCACATCTCCATAGGACATATCTTCCAGCTTTCTTCTGTTGTCTGAATATGATCTGCATGCTTTCATCCTAGACCTGTAACTTTATGTTTGATTTTCTCTTCTGCTTGTGTCCAGTTGACCATGCCACCCAGATTATTCTGCATTATTGACCTGTCTTCATTCTTCACAGCTCCTGTAATCTTTGTTGTGTCTCTAAACACTATCATCAGGTAGGCATAGGTATACTGTTGTTTTCCCTTTGGTATGTTTGTCTGTCCTGTGCACCCTCTCACCACAGTTTCTGTACACAAGTTTCTTGAGGCAGCACAGTTCTGGTAAATGTAAGATGTAGAAACGGTGCCTTCTGTTTGCTCAGTCTGCTTTATGGTGGGCTACATCACATCATTTCTGTTGCCTATGGACTGGGCCTCACTTTGTAAACCTGTAAGCCTACTGGTAAGAGATACCTGTAGTCTTGCAGAACAATCTAGAACTCCCTTGATTTACTTTTGTGCTGCTACCAGAAAGGACACAGAGACACTGTGTAGGCATCACAGCCCAGCTCTCAGCAAACAATTTTCTATCAAGAGTGGATCCGAGAAAACTTCTTAAAGACTCGTGTCAGAAGGATTTAAGAAATGGTACATACTTCTCCACTGTGAAAATAAGACTTTCTGTCCAGCTACATTGGCATGTATACATTCCTTATGATAACCCTTCTGATAGTAGGACCAGGATCTAGCATCTATACTGACAAATAACCACATGAACTGAGCCCTTTGTCCAAGAATCAGAAAAAGAAAATTGCACCCTCTTGCATCTCCTTGGCAGACAGAAATTCCTCTTCCCACAGAATTCCAACTGTGTACAAACAGGAATCTGGACTGGGAAAGGAGAACAGTGTCAATAACTTGAAACAATGGAGTATCAGAATAGAAATGCCGGGGAGACGTCAAATATTCCTTCTTTTTCTGCCCTTTCTTGCTAGTAATTTAATAACAGTCTTCCTGCAAAGTCTCAGTATCATTATCTCACAGATAATAGTCTCATACAAACTGCCTCAGGAAAGTATGATACTGGCTTGCAGAATTTCCCAAATATTGCTGTAAAGCAGTATGCAGGAGATATTATGTGTTTCTTCTTTAAAGTTATGGTAATTTGGTTTTCACTCAGTAGAGTTTGGTCACATAGTGAGACCAGTAAGACTGTCAGATGGACAAATACATTTTCTGTTCAAGAAAGCACAAAATCTAGAAAAAGTTAAAGATTTTTTTAGCATCTTTTATGTACGTATGGATACAGTTTGCAGTCATTTGCATTTTTTAACCTTGAAATCAGTGTCTGTAGTTAAGTCATAAAATAGGTTGACGAGTATTTTTATATCTAGCAAGAACAACCTATTTTTAAATTAAAACAGATTTTTGGACAGTTTGGCTTTGTACCTTAGAGCTTAAGCCAACCTGTAAGTGTTAGGCACCAGGCTAAGACCAGGAGTTGACTCTGATTATGTGCTTGCCACAGGGCCCTCACAGTTTTCTTTGAAGCACTTTGTACCAGTCACTATCAGAGAAAAGGTTTTGGACTAGAGGAATCTGGACCAGCCCATGCTGGTAACATCCCTATGTTGAAACTTCATTTCTGAATTTCTGTTCTCTCTGTAGACTCCAGCACCAAATTACTCATGAGTTTACTTGGATTACTGTCATCTTGTACAGATTTTTTTACGGTCACTTCCTAGGTAATGAGACATTCTAAGAGCAGATTTTGAAGTACTTCACAGAACTGCACAGGGACCTAACTATGCCAGTATTGCCATTAAATGGAACATTTTTGTTTCTTTTAGTCACCTTTTCTTTATGTGTGGGCCCTTGGCACCATCTAGTGTTTGAAAAAGTAGACCAACTCTAGACCAATGAGCACAGAACATAACTACAGAGAGACTTCAGCTATAATAAAAGCTAGTGGTGCTAGGAGCCATCACCTAATTAATTTCACACAGTTAAGTTTTCCCAGTTACAGAATACAAATATACCAGCAGATCAGGATATGCAGAAGCCTTTCCATGCTTGTGATTTCCAGTCCCGTGTCTCCTGTGACGTTACACTGGAACTAACAGATCAGTTCAGTGCCACTGTGTGTCCATTAATGGCAAATGTACAATACTTTTCATGGAAATAAGTGCACTGTTAGATAAATCTTCAAGCACAGCTTGGATGGAGAAAATCGTTTTCTGTTCTTGCTCTAGCTAGTGGCAGCTTCTGACCCAAATAATAACAGCAGCCGCCTGCATCCCAAATTTAGCTGCTGATGAGCTGATAATCCCCCTTCTGAAGGAATTATGTTGACCTTTCAGTTCTTTCACAGAGTTCTTCAGAAACAGGACCATAATTACATATATATGTACTGCATAACTGCATATGCTACTCTGCAAAAATCTACCAGCAAATCTTTTCTGTTAACAGTTTGTATTTCATGAGTTTGCTACCAAAACATTTGTTTTAATAAGATAAGTAAAGTATGTATAATTTCAGCATGGATTTCTATGGCTTCTGACAAAGTTGAGACAGCGTAGTCTCTGATTTCTGGTACCTTGGGACCATTACTTGCAGCAGCCGAGTGAAAAGATGTGTGTGAAATGCACAGTGTGGTTAGCCAAGTGTGAAAGGGAAAAATTGCTGTGATAGCAAATTACGCTTCCCTCTACGTGCTATGAGAAATGTGGTCAGGCAAAAAGAAATGACATCCTTTTGTTGGTTTATGCCAGGCTGAATGAAAGCCAGGGAGAGGAGATATAATTTTTAACTGATAGCTTTGTCTTGTTCTTGTGACTCCATGAATGTGACCCAGCTGCTGCTTATTGAGGTACTGCCAGGAATGGCTGGGGAAAGACAATCTGCTATAGATAACTAGAGCTAGAGGCAGAGGATGTGTGGAAGACAGAGAACAGAGAGGATATTCAGCATTTAAATTAAACTTTATGGATTTTCATACATACACTAAATTTGGCTATGCATGGAACAGATTATGAGTGCTTCCCTGGAAAAGTAATCGGATGGACTAGAGAGCTTGGCCCATCGTTAAAGAAATAATTATGACTGCATTTCCATGACTATCAAAAAATTTTATGCCTGGCCTGAGGCTGTCCTGGTCACTCCCTCGCTGGTCAACAAGAGAGAGTCAGCATGTTTGGGAGGAGATTTTTGCCACATCTCCAAGACATTTATTTCACAACTGGGAGAAACCAGAGCTTGGGAGGTAATTCTCGCTTTCCCAGTTTTAGATCAGTTAGGTGGGATGACTCCTCTACTAAGTCAGAGGTAGAAGCAAGGCAAGGAGAGGACATCTGAAGAAAAGGGCACCATTCGTGGTGTGAAGCCTTTTCTCTGTACTTTATTCAGCATACTGAAGGTAAAAGCAAAAGGCATGACAGTCCTGAGAGCCGTGCCCTGCCTGTAAGTATATAAACTGACCTGCATCTTCTTGACATCTCTGTTCCCCACTGCCCTCTGCCCATGGACTCCATTTACATTTGTTTCAGCCCATTTTTTGTTGTCTTATACAATCTGATGAATACAAGGATCTACTCATAAAACCAGTGGCAGGATCAAGCCTTCCTCTGGGGACTGGCTGGACCCAGGTCTCAGTGCAAACTAATTGTGGCTGGTGGATACAAGCCCTGAGGCTCTCTTTCCTCACAGCTGTCACAGCACAACACAATCTACCCAAATCTGTTCCTCAGAGTCAGCTCAAGACCCTTATGCAGGCCTGGTTGCCACCATTTCTGCAGACGAGAACCCGGGATTATGTGGGTCACAAGCTGAGCATGAGTCACTTACGTGGCAGTCCTGCAAAACAGACAAATGACATTCTGGGAAATGTTAATAATAGGGCCATACATGAGCTGAATAAGGTAATTTTGGGGGGGTCTGTTTGGCATCGAATTTTTATTCCACAGCTGGAATAGAGAGTCCTGTTATGGGCACTGTGTTTTAAAAAGAGTGAAAAAACTAAAGAGAGCTGAAAGAAAAGCAATGGAGATAACAAGCAGTTCAGAAAATTGGAGCTCTGAAAAAGGGCAGAAGGAAGTTAAGAGGAAATTGAGGGAAAGGGAAATATAGCAATCTGCTGAGTATATTTTCTGTTGCTGTGAAGTTGATTCAGCTCTTGTCTATGTCCAGTGCAGGTATGAAGTTAAGAAGTAATTACCTTAATTTGTATCAACAGAGATTTGGATTAACAATGAGAAGAAAAAGTCTAGTTAGAAGGGCAATGAACTATCATGAGGGATTGGTGCTTGTAGTCATTGTGAAATCACCTTCATTGAAAGCTGTTAAGAAATAAGCATCTGTCAGAAATAGCTTGATATATGTCACTCTGCTGGGGCTAGGGAATAGACTAAATTATACCAGGAAATCCCTTCCAGCTATGAATCTCCAAGTCTTGTTAATGCTGTCAACATTCAGGAAAACCTGTATTTACTTTACTTAGATGGAGTGACAGATATATATGACCTTTCCCATCAATTTAATGATATGCCTACCTTTCTCCCCTCCCCCTGAGCTTACATTCCTTGGCTGCCTCTGGATGTGCAAATTGCAGTGGAGGCTGGAACCCCCTTGTGCCTGAGTACCAACTTGTGAGTACCTGTCTTGGACAAGGAGCGTGCTGCCTTCCTCTGTGCATTTCTCACTTCCGTCCTGGGTCACCACACTCATCCTCATAAGAACAAAGGTAATCTGAGTTAATTCAGAAATGCATACCTGTACTCTGTATTGTATCATATGCAGATAATGGCATGGCATTGCATGGCATGGGGGTTAATCACTGTAATGCCTTGTCTCAGTAAAGAGCCAGTAAAAACTAAATGCAGTGAACCTATTTAAATGTTTGTGTCACATATATTTTTAAAGTACAGACCAATACAGAATGTGAGGTCCTGTGAGAGATACATTCCTCACTGAATTGTGTCATGTAGCGACTGTGGGGGCAGGAGTTTACACTTTATTGTAAAGTGCTTAAGAAGTTCTCCAGCTGCTCAGATATATGAAAGACAATAATTAGCTTTTTCTGCCTGATGCAGAAATAGAAGAGGAGGGAAAAATTACTAACAGTGACTGTCCTTTAGTAAGAGGAAGAGGCAATGGAGTCATAAGAATGAAACATTTCATATACTCCCATTTATTTGCTTACACAGCTCCTGTTAGAGAGGTCATGCCTCCAACACAGAATATAGATATCAGAATCTAGTATTTAAAGGGATCACCTCACTTCCTAAGGTGTTTATAATTGTCAGTCATCCTGCAGATTTTACAGCTGATACTAAAAAGAGAACAGTTTATTGCCATATTGTGTCTTGAAGATTATATGTGCCTACATTCTTTAAATAATTACCTTCTCAGATAAGAGCTCAACAAAGGATGATAACATAGTGGTTAAGCATGTAGTTCTTCCAGTCCTGCTGTATGGTCTTTTAAACAGTGAACTGTAATATTTAATGACCCAAATAAACAGGCTTCCAAATTGGCAGGAGAGATAAATAGTGGAAGGGCTACAAGCACATCTGGTAGGATACTTTCTTCTCTTTCTGTCATCTGCAAGGAATGTTCCCAAGACAATAAACTCAAAGTTCAGTTGGGGAAATGGTAATTGTTTTCCACTCCTCTCGTCAGGAAACTGAAGGCAGAGCAACATACTTAACTCCTGTTATCACAATCATAGATGTCTGTAGCATTTCCCCCACACTTCATACCCTCAGATTGTTTGGTAAGTGTTTGCATTCAGTGAATTTAGCACTCTAGGATAGGTATGGGGACTGTACAGGCAGTCTGAATGTTCATGAGTGAAAAAGAAAATAATGCAGAAGTATTACAAAGGGTTGATTTGTATGTAGCTGCATGTTACCTGTCATCCACCTCTTTTCAAGTTGTCCACTCAACAAGACTCTAGCTGGCAAAAATTAGTTAGGACCAAGGGGGATGTAGTCAAAGTTCAGGAGTAACTTTTCAGCTTTAATAGGTCAGATTCTGGCCATTGCCATCAATGATTTCAAGGAAAAAGAGACTCCTTCCTGAGCACTCATTACTGAACCACCGTTGTACTGGAGTGTTTTCTAGTTCCTTGAGATAAGAGCTGCTCAGGCTGGAAATGCAAAGCTACTCTTTGGTTTTTCCAAGGATGAACCTTTTGTTCTGCTAAGTCAAAAGGAGTTTTGCTACTGTTTTGGATAAAGACAGGCATTCTCAGCAGGGAGTGACATGGGTTGGAGGCAGTTTCCCCAGCAGTCCCAGAGAAGGGGCAAAACCTGCCTTACTGGGACTACCCTGATGGGTTGCAGGGACTACAAAGACTCCTCTTTCATGCTGGATGAGATGGAGGCTCTTGTAGTTCTTAGCTGAGTCTCAAAGGCAAGAAGCAGAGAGGCTGCAGGTCATCCTGCATGTAACCTCAGTCCTTTCACCCTAAGTATTAGGTTTAAGAAAGATCTTTAAGAAGTTCCAGCTACTACTCCAGGGGCAAAGGAGTTCCTCTATGGTGAATTCTTTAGCTGTTATCCTATAATATCCTGCCATGGTATCCATACTGGGAAAAGAAGCCTTCTGTGGAGGCATATGGTAGCTTGCTGCAGGAGCCTGCCAAAGACTGGCTGAGCAGCTGCTTCTCTTTCATCTTCATGACCATACTGAGCATCAAGTCCACTGGCATGGGACATCCCAGAGAAGAAATTAGGTTCATCTAAGGGCTTAACTATTCCTGCATCACTGCTTGTGTCTTACAAGTAATCCTGTTCAGTTACATACCACTTCTGGTGTCTGCTCAGTGGTATGGTATGTGAGTTCCCTCAGTCTCTGGCTCCTGTCTGTGCTTTGTATCATCTTTGCAAGATTTCATGAACAATTCACGGGAAAAATTTAAAGGACAGAGAGGCAACTGATCAACATTGGCTCCTGAATAAGGCACAGTCCCTGAAATGTGTGTGTGCAAAACTGACAACTCTTCCAAAAATGATTGCTTGCATATACAGATGCAGAAGCTGGTGGGCACCACAGTGTATGAATTTTTTCAACTATCCTGTTTTAAGTGCGGCTTTGAGTGTTAGACACTGGGTGATTCAGTTGCCTGATCAGAAGCATCTAGTGCCTTCTTAGATCCTGACCAGCCTCCAGCCATTGCTGCAAAAGAGCTTAGATCTCCTTTAAGTCCTTGTCATACCTGCCAGCCCAATGCAGATGTCTCAGACAACATAGGTCATCTAAAATGCCATAGATCCCTAGCTCAGGTCTGTCCTGATCACTCTCAAGATGTCTGTGTAGCTGGGAAAATGGGATACTTTTGAAGTTTGAAGCTTTTATTTTCCACATAGAATAAAAGAGTTTCCTTTGCCTTAGTTAAATGGGTCATTAGGAGAACTATAAGCCCTTCATGTTTTTGCGCGTGAAAGGAAACCCAGAAGGTCATGAGCTGTCACATGTAATGAAAAACTGTAAGTATATAGCATGTCTATAATCTGCATGTAAACCACAGTGAAAAGTGCCAGTTTTGATGTCACCTGTTTTCATGCAATCAAAGGCTATGGAGTCCTTTGATTAAGAATTATTGAGACTTCAGTAGCACCAAAGACTGTCACTATTTAAACATGAGTAGACCATTGTAAGAACTCAAGCCATTGTGTGATAAGAAGAATGTATTGGTTATATGATTTGCATGCTTCGTCACAGTTTTCTACATTTATGGGCTTCTTTCCAGAGATGATTTAAATATGCTTCATGACTGTCGTGGTTTAGGGCTGGGCCGGC